>NW_027480673.1:0-300000 GCF_051401765.1 Calliopsis andreniformis
AGGATTGATGATTGAGAATTGAGGGTTGAGGATTGAGGATTGCAGATTGAGGATTGGGTATTGAGGATTGAAGAATGAGGATTGAGGATTGAGGATTGAGGACTGAGGATTGAGGATTGAATATTGAAGATTGAGTATTGATCAGTGAGGATTGAGGATTGTGGATTGAGGATTGAGGATTGAGGGGTGAAGATTGAATATTGAGGATTGAAGATTCAGGATTGAGGATTGAGGATTGAGGATGGAGGATGAGGGCTGAGGGTTGAGGATTGAGGTCTGAGGACTGAGGAATGAGGATTGAGGGTTGAGAATTGAGGATTGAGGATTCAGGATTGAAGATCGAGGATTGGGTATTGAGGATTGAAGAATGAGGATTGAGGATTGAGGAGTGAGGATTGAGGATTGAGGATTGAAGGTTGAGGGTTGGGTATTGAGGATTGACGACTGAGGATTGAGGATAGAGGATTGAGGATTGAGGACTGAAGATTGGGTATTGAGGATTGAAGGTTGAGAATTGAGGATTGAGGATTGAGGATTAATGATTGAAGATTGAATATTGAGGATTGAAGACTGAGGATTGAGTATTGATGATTGAGGATTGAGGATTGAGGATTGAGGATTGAGTATTGAAGACTGAGGATTGATGATTGAGGATTGAGGATTGAGGATTGAGGATTGAAGATTGAATATTGATGATTGAATATTGAGGACTGAGGATTGAGTGTTGTGGATTGAGGACGAGGACTGAGGGTTGAATATTGATATTTGAGGTCAGAGGATTAAGGATTGCGGATTGAGAATTGAGGATTGAGGAATGAGGATTGAAGATTGAGGATTGGGTATTGAGGATTGAAGAATGAGGATTGAGGATTGAGGTTTGAGGACTGAGGATTGCAGATTGAGTATTGAGGATTGAAGATTGAGTATTGAGGATTGAAGATTGAGGATTGAGGATTGAGGATTGAGGATTGAGTATTGATCAGTGAGGATTGAGGATTGTGGATTGAGGATTGAGGATTGAGGATTGAAGATTGAATATTGAGGATTGAAGATTCAGGATTGAGGATTGAGGATTGAGGATGGAGGATGAGGGCTGAGGGTTGAGGATTGAGGTTTGAGGACTGAGGACTGAGGATTGAGGATTGATGGTTGAGTTTTGAGGATTGATGGTTGAGGGTTGAGTGTTGAATATAGAGGTTTGAGGATTGAGGATTGAGGATCGAGTATTGAAGATTGAGGATTGATGATTGAGGATTGAGGATTGAGGATTGGGGATTGAGGATTGAGCATTGAGGTTTGAGGACTGAGGGCTGAGGATTGAGGATTGAGGATTGAGTATTGAGGATGAGGGCTGAGGGATGAGGATTGAGGTTTGAGGACTGAGGACTGAGGATTGATGGTTGAGAATTGAGGATTGAGGATTGAGGATTGAAGATTGAGGATTGGGTGTTGAGGATTGAAGAATGAGGATAGAGGATTGAGGATCGAGGATTGAGGATTGAGGATTGAGTATTGAAGATTGAGTATTGATCAGTAAGGATTGAGGATTGTGGAATGAGGATTGAGGATTGAGCATTGAAGATTGAATATTGAGGATTGAAGATTCAGGATTGAGGATTGAGGATTGAGGATGGAGGATGAGGGATGAGGGTTGAGGATTGAGGTTTGAAGATTGAGGATTGGGTACTGAGGATTGGAGAATGAGGATTGAGGATTGAGGATTGAGGATTGAGGATTGAGGATTGAAGATTCAGTATTGAGGATTGAAGATTGGGAATTGAGGATTGAGGATTGAACATTGAGGACTGAGTGTTGAGTGGTGAGTGATGAGAATTGATGTTTGTGGATAGAGGTTTGAAGATTGCAGATTGAGTGTTGAGTATTGAAAACTTTGAATTGAGGATATTCTATTGAGGATTGAGGTTTGACAACAGATTGATTAGGACTGAGGTCTGAAGATTGAGGATTCAGGATTGAGGATTCAGAATTGAGGTTTGAGGGCTAAGGATTGAGGATTGAAGATTGAGTATTGAGGATTGAGGATTGAGGATTGAAGATCGAGGATTGAGGACTGAGGATGGTGGCTGACGGTTGAGGATTGAGGATTGAGTATTGAGGATGAGGGCTGAGGGTTGAGGATTGAGGTTTGAGGACTGAGGACTGAGGATTGATGATTGAGAATTGAGGATTGAGGATTGAGGATTGAAGATTGAGGATTGGGTGTTGAGGATTGAAGAATGAGGATAGAGGATTGAGGATCGAGGATTGAGGATTGAGGATTGAGTATTGAAGATTGAGTATTGATCAGTGAGGATTGAGGATTGTGGATTGAGGATTGAGGATTGAGGATTGAGGATTGAAGATTGAGTATTTAGGATTGAAGATTGAGGATTGAGGATTGAGGATTGAGGACTGAAGATTGGGTATTGAGGATTGAAGGTTGAGAATTGAGGATTGAGGATTGAGGATTGATGATTGACGATTGAGGATTAAGGATTGAGGATTGAGGACTGAGGAATGAAGATTCAGTATTGAGGATTGAAGGCTGAGGATTGTGGATTGAGGATCTAGGATTGGAGATTGATTATTGAGGACTGAAGATTGAGAATTCAGGATTGAGAATTGAGAATTGAGAATTGAGGATGAGGACTGAGGGTTGAGGATTGAGGTTTGAGAAATGAGGATTGAGGATTGAGGATTGAGGATTGGGGATTGAGGATTGAGGATTCAGTATTGACGATTGAGTATTGATCACTGAGGATTGAGGATTGAGTATTGAGGATTGAAGATTGAATATAGAGGATTGAAGGTTCAGGATTGAGGATTGAGTATTGAGGATGGAGGATGAGGGCTGAGGGCTGAGGATTGAGGTTTGAGGATTGCAGGTTGAGTATTGAGGATTGAAGATTGAGGATTCAGGATTGAGGATTGAGGATTGAGGATTGAGGATGGAGGATGAGGGCTGAGGGTTGAGGATTGAGGTTTGAGGACTGAGGAATGAGGATTGAGGGTTGAGAATTGAGGATTGAGGATTGAGGATTGAAGATCGAGGATTGGGTATTGAGGATTGAAGAATGAGGATTGAGGATTGAGGAGTGAGGATTGAGGATTGAGGATTGAAGGTTGAGGATTGGGTATTGAGGATTGACGACTGAGGATTGAGGATAGAGGTTTGAGGATTGAGGACTGAAGATTGGGTATTGAGGATTGAAGGTTGAGAATTGAGGATTGAGGATTGAGGATTGATGATTGAAGATTGAATATTGAGGATTGAAGACTGAGGATTGAGTATTGATGATTGAGGATTGAGGATTGAGGGTTGAGGATTGAGTATTGAAGACTGAGGATTGATGATTGAGTATTGAGGATTGAGGATTGAGGATTGAAGATTGAATATTGATGATTGAATATTGAGGACTGAGGATTGAGTGTTGTGGATTGAGGACGAGGACTGAGGGTTGAATATTGATGTTTGAGGTCAGAGGATTAAGGATTGCGGATTGAGAATTGAGGATTGAGGAATGAGGATTGAAGATTGAGGATTGGGTATTGAGGATTGAAGAATGAGGATTGAGGATTGAGGTTTGAGGACTGAGGATTGCAGATTGAGTATTGAGGATTGAAGATTGAGTATTGAGGATTGAAGATTGAGGATTGAGGATTGAGGATTGAGGATTGAGTATTGATCAGTGAGGATTGAGGATTGTGGATTGAGGATTGAGGATTGAGGATTGAAGATTGAATATTGAGGATTGAAGATTCAGGATTGAGGATTGAGGATTGAGGATGGAGGATGAGGGCTGAGGGTTGAGGATTGAGGTTTGAGGACTGAGGACTGAGGATTGAGGATTGAGAATTGAGGATTTAGGATTGAGGATTGAAGATTGAGAATTGGGTATTGAGGATTGAAGAATGAGGATTGAGGATTGAGGATTGTGGATTGAAGGTTGAGGATTGGGTATTGAGGATTGAAGACTGAGGATTGAGGATTGAGGATTGAGGATTGAGGATTGAAGATTGAGTATTGAGGATTGAAGATTGAGGATTGAGCATTGAGGATTGAGGATTGAGGATTGAGGAATGAGGATTGAGTATTGAAGATTGAGGATTGATGATTGAGGATTGAGGATTGAGGATTGAAGATTGAATATTGATGATTGAATATTGAGGACTGAGGATTGAGGGTTGTGTATTGACGACGAGGACTGAGGGTTGAATATTGATGTCTGAGGTCTGAGGGTTAAGGATTGAGGATTGAGAATTGAGGATTGAGGATTGAGGATTGAAGACTGAGGATTGGGTATTGTGGATTGAAGAATGAGGATTGAAGATTGAGGTTTGAGGATTGAGGATTGCAGATTGAGTATTGAGGACTGAAGATTGAGGATTGAGGATTGAGGATTGAAGATTGAGGATTGAGGATTGAGGGTTGAGGATTGAGGGTTGAAGATTGAGTATTGAGGATTGAAGATTGAGGACTCAGGATTGAGTACTGAGGATTGAGGGTTGAGGATTGAGGATTGAAGATTGAGAATTGAAGATTGAGTATTGAGGACTGAAGATTGACGATTGAGGATTAAGGATTGAGGATTGAGGACTGACGATTGAAGATTCAGTATTGAGGATTGAAGGCTGAGTATTGTGGATTGAGGATCTAGGATTGGAAATTGATTGATTACTGAGGATTGAAGATTGAGAATTCAGGATTGAGAATTGAGAATTGAGAATTGAGGATGAGGACTGAGGGTTGAGGATTGAGGTGTGAGAAATGAGGATTGAGGATTGAGGATTGAGGATTGAGGATTGAGGATTGAGGATTCAGTATTGACGATTGAGTATTGACCACTGAGGATTGAGGATTGAGTATTGAGGATTGAAGATTGAATATAGAGGATTGAAGATTCAGGATTGAGGATTGAGTATTGAGGATGGAGGATGAGGGCAGAGGGCTGAGGATTGAGGTTTGAGGATTGCAGGTTGAGTATTGAGGATTGAAGATTGAGGATTCAGGATTGAGGATTGAGGATTGAGGATTGACGATTGAGGATTGAGGATTGAAGATTGAGTATTGAGGATTGAAGATTGAGGATTGAGGATTGAGGATTGAGGATTGAGCATTGAAGATTGAGGATTGGAGATTGAGGATTGACGATTGAGGATTGAGTATTGAGGATTGAAGATTGAGTATTGAGGATTGAGTGTTGAGGACTTAAGATTGAGGATTGAGGATTGAGGATGGGGGCTGACGGTTGAGGATTGAGGTTTGAGGACTGAGGACTGAGGATAGAGCATTGAGAAATGAGGATTGCGAATTGAGGATTGAAGATTGAGTATTGGGTATTGAGGATTCAAGAATGAGGATTGAGGATTGAGGATTGAGGATTGAGGATAGAAGATTGAGTATTGAGGATTGAAGGCTGACGATTGAGGATTGAGAATTGAGGACTGAGGATTGATGATTGAGGATTGAGGGTTGAGAATTGATGATTGAGGATTGAAGATTGAGTATTGAGGATTGAAGGTTGAGGATTGAGGATTGACGATTGAGAATTGACGATGAGGGCTGAGGGTTGAGGATTGAGGTTTGAGGACTTAGGACTGAGGATTGAGGATTGAGGATTGAGAATTGGGGATTGAGGATTGAGGATTGAAGATTGAGGATTGGGTATTGAGGATTGAAGAATGAGGGTTGAGGATTGAGGATTGAGGATTGAGGATTGAGCATTGAAGATTGAGGTTTGGGTACTGAGGATTGAAGAATGAGGATTGAGGATTGAGGATTGAGGATTGAAGGTTGAGTACTGAGGATTGAAGATTGACGATTGAGGATTGAGGATTGAGGATTGAGGATTGAACGTTGAGGACTGAGTGATGAGGGTTGAGTGATGAGAATTGATGTTAGTGGATAGAGGTTTGAAGATTGCAGTTTGAGTATTGAGTATTGAAAGCTGTGAATTGTGGATATTCTATTGAGGATTGAGGATTGACAATTGATTGTTGAGGACTGAGGGCCGAAGATTGAGGACTGAGAATTGAGGATTGAGGATTGAGGATTGAAGATTGAGTATTGAGGATTGCAGATTGACGATTGAGGATTGAGAATTGAGGATTGATGATTCAAGATTGAGTATTGAGGATTGTAGAATGAGGATTGAGGATTGAGGATTGAGGATCGAGGGTTGAAGATTTAGTATTGAGGATTGAACATAGAGGATTGAGGATTGAGGATTGAGGATTGAGGATTGAAAATTGAGGATTGGGTATTGAGGATTGAAGAATGAGTATTGAGGATTGAGGAGTGAGGATTGAGGATTGAGGATTGAAGGTTGAGGATTGGGTATTGAGGATTGACGACTGAGGATTGAGGATAGAGGATTGAGGATTGAGGACTGAAGATTGGGTATTGAGGATTGAAGGTTGAGAATTGAGGATTGAGGATTGAGGATTGATGATTGAAGATTGAATATTGAGGATTGAAGACTGAGGATTGAGTATTGATGATTGAGGATTGAGGATTGAGGATTGAGGATTGAGTATTGAAGACTGAGGATTGATGATTGAGGATTGAGGATTGAGGATTGAGGATTGGAGATTGAATATTGATGATTGAATATTGAGGACTGAGGATTTAGTGTTGTGGATTGAGGACGAGGACTGAGGGTTGAATATTGATGTTTGAGGTCAGAGGATTAAGGATTGCGGATTGAGAATTGAGGATTGAGGAATGAGGATTGAAGATTGAGGATTGGGTATTGAGGATTGAAGAATGAGGATTGAGGATTGAGGTTTGAGGACTGAGGATTGCAGATTGAGTATTGAGGATTGAAGATTGAGTATTGAGGATTGAAGATTGAGGATTGAGGATTGAGGATTGAGGATTGAGTATTGATCAGTGAGGATTGAGGATTGTGGATTGAGGATTGAGGATTGATTATTGAAGATTGAATATTGAGGATTGAAGATTCAGGATTGAGGATTGAGGATTGAGGATGGAGGATGAGGGCTGAGGGTTGATGATTGAGGTTTGAGGACTGAGGAATGAGGATTGAGGGTTGAGAATTGAGGATTGAGGATTGAGGATTGAAGATCGAGGATTGGGTATTGAGGATTGAAGAATGAGGATTGAGGATTGAGGAGTGAGGATTGAGGATTGAGGATTGAAGGTTGAGTATTGGGTATTGAGGATTGAAGAATGAGGATTGAGGATTCAGGATTGAGGATTGAGGTTGAGGGCTGAGGGTTGAGGATTGAGGTTTGAGGATTGAGGATTGAGGATTGAGGATTGAGGATTGAAGATTGAGTATTGAGGATTGAAGTTTGAGGATTGAGGATTGAGGATTGAGGATTGATGATTGAAGATTGAGTATTGAGGATTGAAGATTGAGGATTGAGTATTGAGGATTGAGGATTGAGGATTGAGGATTGAGGATTGAGTATTGAAGATTGAGGATTGATGATTGAGGATTGAGGATTGAGGATTGAAGATTGAATATTGATGATTGAATATTGAGTATTGAGTATGAGGGTTGAGTGATGAGAATTGATGTTTGTGGATAGAGGTTTGAAGATTGCAGTTTGAGTATTGAGTATTGAAAGCTGTGAATTGTGGATATTCTATTGAGGATTGAGGATTGACAATTGATTGTTGAGGACTGAGGGCCGAAGATTGAGGACTGAGAATTGAGGATTGAGGATTGAGGATTGAAGATTGAGTATTGAGGATTGAAGATTGACGATTGAGGATTGAGAATTGAGGATTGATGATTGAAGATTGAGTATTGAGGATTGTAGAATGAGGATTGAGGATTGAGGATTGAGGATCGAGGGTTGAAGATTTAGTATTGAGGATTGAACATAGAGGATTGAGAATTGAGGATTGAGGAATGAGGATTGAAGATTGAGGATTGGGTATTGAGGATTGAAGAATGAGGATTGAGGATTGAGGATTGAGGATTGAGTGTTGTGGATTGAAGATTGACGATTGAGGATTGAGAATTGAGGATTGATGATTCAAGATAGAGTATCGGGGATTGTAGAATGAGGATTGAGGATTGAGGATTGAGGATCGAGGATTGAAGATTTAGTATTGAGGATTGAACATAGAGGATTGAGAATTGAGGATTGAGGATTGAGGATTGAAGATTGAGGATTGGGTATTGAGGATTGAAGAATGAGGATTGAGGATTGAGGATTGAGGATTGAGTGTTGTGGATTGAAGATTGAGTATTGAGGATGGAAGACTGACGATTGAGGATCGAAAATTGAGGATTGAGGATCGAGGATTGAGGATTGAAGATTTAGTATTGAGGATTGAGAATTGAGGATTGAGGATTGAGGATTGAAGATTGAGGATTGGGTACTGAGGATTGGAGAATGAGGATTGAGGATTGAGGATTGAGGATTGAGGATTGAGGATTGAAGATTCAGTATTGAGGATTGAAGATTGGGAATTGAGGATTGAGGATTGAACATTGAGGACTGAGTGTTGAGTGGTGAGTGATGAGAATTGATGTTTGTGGATAGAGGTTTGAAGATTGCAGACTGAGTATTGAGTATTGAAAACTTTGAATTGAGGATATTCTATTGAGGATTGAGGATTGACAACAGATTGGTTAGGACTGAGGTCTGAAGATTGAGGATACAGGATTGAGGATTCAGAATTGAGGTTTGAGGGCTAAGGATTGAGGATTGAAGATTGAGTATTGAGGATTGAGGATTGAGGATTGAAGATCGAGGATTGAGGATTGAGGATGGCGGCTGACGGTTGAGGATTGATGTTTGAGGACTGAGGACTGAGGATAGGGCATTGAGAAATGAGGATTGAGGATTGAGGATTGAAGATTGAGTATTGGGTATTGAGGATTGAAGAATGAGGATTGAGGATTGAGGATTGAGGATTGAGGATGAGGGCTGAGGGTTGAGGATTGAGGTTTGAGGACTGAGGACTGATGATTGAGGATTGAGAATTGAGGATTGAGTGTTGAGTATTGAAGATTGAGGATTGATGATTGAGGATTGAGGATTGAGTATTGAGGATTGACGCTTGAGGATTGAGGGTTGAGGATGTAGGACTGAAGAGAGAGGACTGAGTGTTGAGGATTGAGTGTTGAGGATTGATGCTTGAGGTTTGAGGTTTGATTATTGAATATTCTTGATTGAGTATTGAACCATCAGAATTCAGGATGTTCTATTGAGTATTGAGAATTGAGGATTGATGGTTGAGTTTTGAGGATTGATGGTTCAGGGTTGAGTGTTGAATATAGAGGATTGAGGATTGAGGATTGAGGATCGAGTATTGAAGATTGAGGATTGATGATTGAGGATTGAGGATTGAGGATTGGGGATTGAGGATTGAGCATTGAGGTTTGAGGACTGAGGGCTGAGGATTGAGGATTGAGGATTGAGTATTGAGGATGAGGGCTGAGGGATGAGGATTGAGGTTTGAGGACAGAGGACTGAGGATTGATGATTGAGAATTGAGGATTGAGGATTGAGGATTGAAGATTGAGGATTGGGTGTTGAGGATTGAAGAATGAGGATAGAGGATTGAGGATCGAGGATTGAGGATTGAGGATTGAGTATTGAAGATTGAGTATTGATCAGTAAGGATTGAGGATTGTGGAATGAGGATTGAGGATTGAGCATTGAAGATTGAATATTGAGGATTGAAGATTCAGGATTGAGGATTGAGGATTGAGGATGGAGGATGAGGGATGAGGGTTGAGGATTGAGGTTTGAAGATTGAGGATTGGGTACTGAGGATTGGAGAATGAGGATTTAGGATTGAGGATTGAGGATTGAGGATTGAGGATTGAAGATTCAGTATTGAGGATTGAAGATTGGGAATTGAGGATTGAGGATTGAACATTGAGGACTGAGTGTTGAGTGGTGAGTGATGAGAATTGATGTTTGTGGATAGAGGTTTGAAGATTGCAGATTGAGTGTTGAGTATTGAAAACTTTGAATTGAGGATATTCTATTGAGGATTGAGGTTTGACAACAGATTGATTAGGACTGAGGTCTGAAGATTGAGGATTCAGGATTGAGGATTCAGAATTGAGGTTTGAGGGCTAAGGATTGAGGATTGATGATTGAGTATTGAGGATTGAGGATTGAGGATTGAAGATCGAGGATTGAGGACTGAGGATGGTGGCAGACGGTTGAGGATTGAGGATTGAGTATTGAGGATGAGGGCTGAGGGTTGAGGATTGAGGTTTGAGGACTGAGGACTGAGGATTGATGATTGAGAATTGAGGATTGAGGATTGAGGATTGAAGATTGAGGATTGGGTGTTGAGGATTGAAGAATGAGGATAGAGGATTGAGGATCGAGGATTGAGGATTGAGGATTGAGTATTGAAGATTGAGTATTGATCAGTGAGGATTGATGATTGTGGATTGAGGATTGAGGATTGAGGATTGAGGATTGAAGATTGAGTATTTAGGATTGAAGATTGAGGATTGAGGATTGAGGATTGAGGACTGAAGATTGGGTATTGAGGATTGAAGGTTGAGAATTGAGGATTGAGGATTGAGGATTGATGATTGAAGATTGAATATTGAGGATTGAAGACTGAGGATTGAGTATTGAGGATTGAGGATTGAGGATTGAGGATTGAGGATTGAGTATTGAAGACTGAGAATTGATGATTGAGGATTGAGGATTGAGGATTGAGGATTGAAGATTGAATATTGATGATTGAATATTGAGGACTGAGGATTGAGGTTTGAAGACTGTGGATTGCAGATTGAGTATTGAGGATTGAAGATTGAGTATTGAGGATTGAAGATTGAGGATTGAGGATTGAGGATTGAGGATTGAGTATTGATCAGTGAGGATTGAGGATTGTGGATTGAGGACTGAGTATTGAGGATTGAAGATTGAATATTGAGGATTGAAGGTTCAGGATTGAGGATTGAGGATTGAGGATGGAGGATGAGGGCTGAGGGTTGAGGATTGAGGTTTGAGGACTGAGGAATGAGGATTGAGGGTTGAGAATTGAGGATTGAGGATTGAGGATTGAAGATCGAGGATTGGGTATTGAGGATTGAAGAATGAGGATTGAGGATTGAGGAGTGAGGATTGAGGATTGAGGATTGAAGGTTGAGTATTGGGTATTGAGGATTGAAGAATGAGGATTGAGGATTCAGGATTGAGGATTGAGGTTGAGGGCTGAGGGTTGAGGATTGAGGTTTGAGGATTGAGGATTGAGGATTGAGGATTGAGGATTGAAGATTGAGTATTGAGGATTGAAGTTTGAGGATTGAGGATTGAGGATTGAGGATTGATGATTGAAGATTGAGTATTGAGGATTGAAGATTGAGGATTGAGTATTGAGGATTGAGGATTGAGGATTGAGGATTGAGGATTGAGTATTGAAGATTGAGGATTGATGATTGAGGATTGAGGATTGAGGATTGAAGATTGAATATTGATGATTGAATATTGAGTATTGAGGATGAGGGTTGAGTGATGAGAATTGATGTTTGTGGATAGAGGTTTGAAGATTGCAGTTTGAGTATTGAGTATTGAAAGCTGTGAATTGTGGATATTCTATTGAGGATTGAGGATTGACAATTGATTGTTGAGGACTGAGGGCCGAAGATTGAGGACTGAGAATTGAGGATTGAGGATTGAGGATTGAAGATTGAGTATTGAGGATTGAAGATTGACGATTGAGGATTGAGAATTGAGGATTGATGATTGAAGATTGAGTATTGAGGATTGTAGAATGAGGATTGAGGATTGAGGATTGAGGATCGAGGGTTGAAGATTTAGTATTGAGGATTGAACATAGAGGATTGAGAATTGAGGATTGAGGAATGAGGATTGAAGATTGAGGATTGGGTATTGAGGATTGAAGAATGAGGATTGAGGATTGAGGATTGAGGATTGAGTGTTGTGGATTGAAGACTGAGTGTTGAGGATGGAAGACTGACGATTGAGGATTGAGAATTGAGGATTGAGGATCGAGGATTGAGGATTGAAGATTTAGTATTGAGGATTGAAGATAGAGCATTGAGAATTGAGGACTGAGGGCTGACGATTGAGGATTGAGGATTGAGGATGGAGGATGAGGGCTGAGGGTTGAGGATTGAGGTTTGAGGACTGAGGAATGAGGATTGATGATTGAGAATTGAGGGTTGAGGATTGAGGATTGCAGATTGAGGATTGGGTATTGAGGATTGAAGAATGAGGATTGAGGATTGAGGATTGAGGACTGAGGATTGAGGATTGAATATTGAAGATTGAGTATTGATCAGTGAGGATTGAGGATTGTGGATTGAGGATTGAGGATTGAGGGGTGAAGATTGAATATTGAGGATTGAAGATTCAGGATTGAGGATTGAGGATTGAGGATGGAGGATGAGGGCTGAGGGTTGAGGATTGAGGTCTGAGGACTGAGGAATGAGGATTGAGGGTTGAGAATTGAGGATTGAGGATTCAGGATTGAAGATCGAGGATTGGGTATTGAGGATTGAAGAATGAGGATTGAGGATTGAGGAGTGAGGATTGAGGATTGAGGATTGAAGGTTGAGGGTTGGGTATTGAGGATTGACGACTGAGGATTGAGGATAGAGGATTGAGGATTGAGGACTGAAGATTGGGTATTGAGGATTGAAGGTTGAGAATTGAGGATTGAGGATTGAGGATTAATGATTGAAGATTGAATATTGAGGATTGAAGACTGAGGATTGAGTATTGATGATTGAGGATTGAGGATTGAGGATTGAGGATTGAGTATTGAAGACTGAGGATTGATGATTGAGGATTGAGGATTGAGGATTGAGGATTGAAGATTGAATATTGATGATTGAATATTGAGGACTGAGGATTGAGTGTTGTGGATTGAGGACGAGGACTGAGGGTTGAATATTGATATTTGAGGTCAGAGGATTAAGGATTGCGGATTGAGAATTGAGGATTGAGGAATGAGGATTGAAGATTGAGGATTGGGTATTGAGGATTGAAGAATGAGGATTGAGGATTGAGGTTTGAGGACTGAGGATTGCAGATTGAGTATTGAGGATTGAAGATTGAGTATTGAGGATTGAAGATTGAGGATTGAGGATTGAGGATTGAGGATTGAGTATTGATCAGTGAGGATTGAGGATTGTGGATTGAGGATTGAGGATTGAGGATTGAAGATTGAATATTGAGGATTGAAGATTCAGGATTGAGGATTGAGGATTGAGGATGGAGGATGAGGGCTGAGGGTTGAGGATTGAGGTTTGAGGACTGAGGACTGAGGATTGAGGATTGATGGTTGAGTTTTGAGGATTGATGGTTGAGGGTTGAGTGTTGAATATAGAGGTTTGAGGATTGAGGATTGAGGATCGAGTATTGAAGATTGAGGATTGATGATTGAGGATTGAGGATTGAGGATTGGGGATTGAGGATTGAGCATTGAGGTTTGAGGACTGAGGGCTGAGGATTGAGGATTGAGGATTGAGTATTGAGGATGAGGGCTGAGGGATGAGGATTGAGGTTTGAGGACTGAGGACTGAGGATTGATGGTTGAGAATTGAGGATTGAGGATTGAGGATTGAAGATTGAGGATTGGGTGTTGAGGATTGAAGAATGAGGATAGAGGATTGAGGATCGAGGATTGAGGATTGAGGATTGAGTATTGAAGATTGAGTATTGATCAGTAAGGATTGAGGATTGTGGAATGAGGATTGAGGATTGAGCATTGAAGATTGAATATTGAGGATTGAAGATTCAGGATTGAGGATTGAGGATTGAGGATGGAGGATGAGGGATGAGGGTTGAGGATTGAGGTTTGAAGATTGAGGATTGGGTACTGAGGATTGGAGAATGAGGATTGAGGATTGAGGATTGAGGATTGAGGATTGAGGATTGAAGATTCAGTATTGAGGATTGAAGATTGGGAATTGAGGATTGAGGATTGAACATTGAGGACTGAGTGTTGAGTGGTGAGTGATGAGAATTGATGTTTGTGGATAGAGGTTTGAAGATTGCAGATTGAGTGTTGAGTATTGAAAACTTTGAATTGAGGATATTCTATTGAGGATTGAGGTTTGACAACAGATTGATTAGGACTGAGGTCTGAAGATTGAGGATTCAGGATTGAGGATTCAGAATTGAGGTTTGAGGGCTAAGGATTGAGGATTGAAGATTGAGTATTGAGGATTGAGGATTGAGGATTGAAGATCGAGGATTGAGGACTGAGGATGGTGGCTGACGGTTGAGGATTGAGGATTGAGTATTGAGGATGAGGGCTGAGGGTTGAGGATTGAGGTTTGAGGACTGAGGACTGAGGATTGATGATTGAGAATTGAGGATTGAGGATTGAGGATTGAAGATTGAGGATTGGGTGTTGAGGATTGAAGAATGAGGATAGAGGATTGAGGATCGAGGATTGAGGATTGAGGATTGAGTATTGAAGATTGAGTATTGATCAGTGAGGATTGAGGATTGTGGATTGAGGATTGAGGATTGAGGATTGAGGATTGAAGATTGAGTATTTAGGATTGAAGATTGAGGATTGAGGATTGAGGATTGAGGACTGAAGATTGGGTATTGAGGATTGAAGGTTGAGAATTGAGGATTGAGGATTGAGGATTGATGATTGACGATTGAGGATTAAGGATTGAGGATTGAGGACTGAGGAATGAAGATTCAGTATTGAGGATTGAAGGCTGAGGATTGTGGATTGAGGATCTAGGATTGGAGATTGATTATTGAGGACTGAAGATTGAGAATTCAGGATTGAGAATTGAGAATTGAGAATTGAGGATGAGGACTGAGGGTTGAGGATTGAGGTTTGAGAAATGAGGATTGAGGATTGAGGATTGAGGATTGGGGATTGAGGATTGAGGATTCAGTATTGACGATTGAGTATTGATCACTGAGGATTGAGGATTGAGTATTGAGGATTGAAGATTGAATATAGAGGATTGAAGGTTCAGGATTGAGGATTGAGTATTGAGGATGGAGGATGAGGGCTGAGGGCTGAGGATTGAGGTTTGAGGATTGCAGGTTGAGTATTGAGGATTGAAGATTGAGGATTCAGGATTGAGGATTGAGGATTGAGGATTGAGGATGGAGGATGAGGGCTGAGGGTTGAGGATTGAGGTTTGAGGACTGAGGAATGAGGATTGAGGGTTGAGAATTGAGGATTGAGGATTGAGGATTGAAGATCGAGGATTGGGTATTGAGGATTGAAGAATGAGGATTGAGGATTGAGGAGTGAGGATTGAGGATTGAGGATTGAAGGTTGAGGATTGGGTATTGAGGATTGACGACTGAGGATTGAGGATAGAGGTTTGAGGATTGAGGACTGAAGATTGGGTATTGAGGATTGAAGGTTGAGAATTGAGGATTGAGGATTGAGGATTGATGATTGAAGATTGAATATTGAGGATTGAAGACTGAGGATTGAGTATTGATGATTGAGGATTGAGGATTGAGGGTTGAGGATTGAGTATTGAAGACTGAGGATTGATGATTGAGTATTGAGGATTGAGGATTGAGGATTGAAGATTGAATATTGATGATTGAATATTGAGGACTGAGGATTGAGTGTTGTGGATTGAGGACGAGGACTGAGGGTTGAATATTGATGTTTGAGGTCAGAGGATTAAGGATTGCGGATTGAGAATTGAGGATTGAGGAATGAGGATTGAAGATTGAGGATTGGGTATTGAGGATTGAAGAATGAGGATTGAGGATTGAGGTTTGAGGACTGAGGATTGCAGATTGAGTATTGAGGATTGAAGATTGAGTATTGAGGATTGAAGATTGAGGATTGAGGATTGAGGATTGAGGATTGAGTATTGATCAGTGAGGATTGAGGATTGTGGATTGAGGATTGAGGATTGAGGATTGAAGATTGAATATTGAGGATTGAAGATTCAGGATTGAGGATTGAGGATTGAGGATGGAGGATGAGGGCTGAGGGTTGAGGATTGAGGTTTGAGGACTGAGGACTGAGGATTGAGGATTGAGAATTGAGGATTTAGGATTGAGGATTGAAGATTGAGAATTGGGTATTGAGGATTGAAGAATGAGGATTGAGGATTGAGGATTGTGGATTGAAGGTTGAGGATTGGGTATTGAGGATTGAAGACTGAGGATTGAGGATTGAGGATTGAGGATTGAGGATTGAAGATTGAGTATTGAGGATTGAAGATTGAGGATTGAGCATTGAGGATTGAGGATTGAGGATTGAGGAATGAGGATTGAGTATTGAAGATTGAGGATTGATGATTGAGGATTGAGGATTGAGGATTGAAGATTGAATATTGATGATTGAATATTGAGGACTGAGGATTGAGGGTTGTGTATTGACGACGAGGACTGAGGGTTGAATATTGATGTCTGAGGTCTGAGGGTTAAGGATTGAGGATTGAGAATTGAGGATTGAGGATTGAGGATTGAAGACTGAGGATTGGGTATTGTGGATTGAAGAATGAGGATTGAAGATTGAGGTTTGAGGATTGAGGATTGCAGATTGAGTATTGAGGACTGAAGATTGAGGATTGAGGATTGAGGATTGAAGATTGAGGATTGAGGATTGAGGGTTGAGGATTGAGGGTTGAAGATTGAGTATTGAGGATTGAAGATTGAGGACTCAGGATTGAGTACTGAGGATTGAGGGTTGAGGATTGAGGATTGAAGATTGAGAATTGAAGATTGAGTATTGAGGACTGAAGATTGACGATTGAGGATTAAGGATTGAGGATTGAGGACTGACGATTGAAGATTCAGTATTGAGGATTGAAGGCTGAGTATTGTGGATTGAGGATCTAGGATTGGAAATTGATTGATTACTGAGGATTGAAGATTGAGAATTCAGGATTGAGAATTGAGAATTGAGAATTGAGGATGAGGACTGAGGGTTGAGGATTGAGGTGTGAGAAATGAGGATTGAGGATTGAGGATTGAGGATTGAGGATTGAGGATTGAGGATTCAGTATTGACGATTGAGTATTGACCACTGAGGATTGAGGATTGAGTATTGAGGATTGAAGATTGAATATAGAGGATTGAAGATTCAGGATTGAGGATTGAGTATTGAGGATGGAGGATGAGGGCAGAGGGCTGAGGATTGAGGTTTGAGGATTGCAGGTTGAGTATTGAGGATTGAAGATTGAGGATTCAGGATTGAGGATTGAGGATTGAGGATTGACGATTGAGGATTGAGGATTGAAGATTGAGTATTGAGGATTGAAGATTGAGGATTGAGGATTGAGGATTGAGGATTGAGCATTGAAGATTGAGGATTGGAGATTGAGGATTGACGATTGAGGATTGAGTATTGAGGATTGAAGATTGAGTATTGAGGATTGAGTGTTGAGGACTTAAGATTGAGGATTGAGGATTGAGGATGGGGGCTGACGGTTGAGGATTGAGGTTTGAGGACTGAGGACTGAGGATAGAGCATTGAGAAATGAGGATTGCGAATTGAGGATTGAAGATTGAGTATTGGGTATTGAGGATTCAAGAATGAGGATTGAGGATTGAGGATTGAGGATTGAGGATAGAAGATTGAGTATTGAGGATTGAAGGCTGACGATTGAGGATTGAGAATTGAGGACTGAGGATTGATGATTGAGGATTGAGGGTTGAGAATTGATGATTGAGGATTGAAGATTGAGTATTGAGGATTGAAGGTTGAGGATTGAGGATTGACGATTGAGAATTGACGATGAGGGCTGAGGGTTGAGGATTGAGGTTTGAGGACTTAGGACTGAGGATTGAGGATTGAGGATTGAGAATTGGGGATTGAGGATTGAGGATTGAAGATTGAGGATTGGGTATTGAGGATTGAAGAATGAGGGTTGAGGATTGAGGATTGAGGATTGAGGATTGAGCATTGAAGATTGAGGTTTGGGTACTGAGGATTGAAGAATGAGGATTGAGGATTGAGGATTGAGGATTGAAGGTTGAGTACTGAGGATTGAAGATTGACGATTGAGGATTGAGGATTGAGGATTGAGGATTGAACGTTGAGGACTGAGTGATGAGGGTTGAGTGATGAGAATTGATGTTAGTGGATAGAGGTTTGAAGATTGCAGTTTGAGTATTGAGTATTGAAAGCTGTGAATTGTGGATATTCTATTGAGGATTGAGGATTGACAATTGATTGTTGAGGACTGAGGGCCGAAGATTGAGGACTGAGAATTGAGGATTGAGGATTGAGGATTGAAGATTGAGTATTGAGGATTGCAGATTGACGATTGAGGATTGAGAATTGAGGATTGATGATTCAAGATTGAGTATTGAGGATTGTAGAATGAGGATTGAGGATTGAGGATTGAGGATCGAGGGTTGAAGATTTAGTATTGAGGATTGAACATAGAGGATTGAGGATTGAGGATTGAGGATTGAGGATTGAAAATTGAGGATTGGGTATTGAGGATTGAAGAATGAGTATTGAGGATTGAGGAGTGAGGATTGAGGATTGAGGATTGAAGGTTGAGGATTGGGTATTGAGGATTGACGACTGAGGATTGAGGATAGAGGATTGAGGATTGAGGACTGAAGATTGGGTATTGAGGATTGAAGGTTGAGAATTGAGGATTGAGGATTGAGGATTGATGATTGAAGATTGAATATTGAGGATTGAAGACTGAGGATTGAGTATTGATGATTGAGGATTGAGGATTGAGGATTGAGGATTGAGTATTGAAGACTGAGGATTGATGATTGAGGATTGAGGATTGAGGATTGAGGATTGGAGATTGAATATTGATGATTGAATATTGAGGACTGAGGATTTAGTGTTGTGGATTGAGGACGAGGACTGAGGGTTGAATATTGATGTTTGAGGTCAGAGGATTAAGGATTGCGGATTGAGAATTGAGGATTGAGGAATGAGGATTGAAGATTGAGGATTGGGTATTGAGGATTGAAGAATGAGGATTGAGGATTGAGGTTTGAGGACTGAGGATTGCAGATTGAGTATTGAGGATTGAAGATTGAGTATTGAGGATTGAAGATTGAGGATTGAGGATTGAGGATTGAGGATTGAGTATTGATCAGTGAGGATTGAGGATTGTGGATTGAGGATTGAGGATTGATTATTGAAGATTGAATATTGAGGATTGAAGATTCAGGATTGAGGATTGAGGATTGAGGATGGAGGATGAGGGCTGAGGGTTGATGATTGAGGTTTGAGGACTGAGGAATGAGGATTGAGGGTTGAGAATTGAGGATTGAGGATTGAGGATTGAAGATCGAGGATTGGCTATTGAGGATTGAAGAATGAGGATTGAGGATTGAGGAGTGAGGATTGAGGATTGAGGATTGAAGGTTGAGTATTGGGTATTGAGGATTGAAGAATGAGGATTGAGGATTCAGGATTGAGGATTGAGAATGAGGGCTGAGGGTTGAGGATTGAGGTTTGAGGACTGAGGACTGAGGATTGAGGATTGAGGATTGAGAATTGGGGATTGAGGATTGAGGATTGAAGATTGAGGATTGGGTATTGAGGATTGAAGAATGAGGGTTGAGGATTGAGGATTGAGGATTGAGGATTGAGGATTGAAGATTGAGGTTTGGGTACTGAGGATTGAAGAATGAGGATTGAGGATTGAGGATTGAGGATTGAAGATTGAGTACTGAGGATTGAAGATTGACGATTGAGGATTGAGGATTGAGGATTGAGGATTGAACGTTGAGGACTGAGTGATGAGGGTTGAGTGATGAGGATTGATGTTTGTGGATAGAGGTTTGAAGATTGCAGTTTGAGTATTGAGTATTGAAAGCTGTGAATTGTGGATATTCTATTGAGGATTGAGGATTGACAATTGATTGTTGAGGACTGAGGGCCGAAGATTGAGGACTGAGGATTGAGGATTGAGGATTGAGGATTGAAGATTGAGTATTGAGGATTGAAGATTGACGATTGAGGATTGAGAATTGAGGATTGATGATTCAAGATTGAGTATTGAGGATTGTAGGATGAGGATTGAGGATTGAGAATTGAGGATTGAGGATTGAGGATTGAAGATTGAGGATTGGGTGTTGAGGATTGAAGAATGAGGATAGAGGATTGAGGATCGAGGATTGAGGATTGAGGATTGAGTATTGAAGATTGAGTATTGATCAGAGACGATTGAGGATTGTGGATTGAGGATTGAGGATTGAGGATTGAGGATTGAAGATTGAGTATTTAGGATTGAAGATTGAGGATTGAGGATTGAGGATTGAGGACTGAAGATTGGGTATTGAGGATTGAAGGTTGAGAATTGAGGATTGAGGATTGAGGATTGATGATTGAAGATTGAATATTGAGGATTGAAGACTGAGGATTGAGTATTGAGGATTGAGGATTGAGGATTGAGGATTGAGGATTGATTATTGAAGACTGAGAATTGATGATTGAGGATTGAGGATTGAGGATTGAGGATTGAAGATTGAATATTGATGATTGAATATTGAGGACTGAGGATTGAGGTTTGAAGACTGTGGATTGCAGATTGAGTATTGAGGATTGAAGATTGAGTATTGAGGATTGAAGATTGAGGATTGAGGATTGAGGATTGAGGATTGAGTATTGATCAGTGAGGATTGAGAATTGTGGATTGAGGATTGAGTATTGAGGATTGAAGATTGAATATTGATGATTGAAGGTTCAGGATTGAGGATTGAGGATTGAGGATGGAGGATGAGGGCTGAGGGTTGAGGATTGAGGTTTGAGGACTGAGGAATGAGGATTGAGGGTTGAGAATTGAGGATTGAGGATTGAGGACTGAAGATCGAGGATTGGGTATTGAGGATTGAAGAATGAGGATTGAGGATTGAGGAGTGAGGATTGAGGATTGAGGATTGAAGGTTGAGTATTGGGTATTGAGGATTGAAGAATGAGGATTGAGGATTCAGGATTGAGGATTGAGGATTGAGGATTGAAGGTTGAGTATTGGGTATTGAGGATTGAAGAATGAGGATTGAGGATTCAGGATTGAGGATTGAGGTTGAGGGCTGAGGGTTGAGGATTGCGGTTTGAGGATTGAGGATTGATGATTGAGGATTGAGGATTGAAGATTGAGTATTGAGGATTGAAGATTGAGGATTGAGGATTGAGGATTGAGGATTGATGATTGAAGATTGAGTATTGAGGATTGAAGATTGAGGATTGAGTATTGAGGATTGAGGATTGAGGATTGAGGATTGAGGATTGAGTATTGACGATTGAGGATTGATGATTGAGGATTGAGGATTGAGGATTGAAGATTGAATATTGATGATTGAATATTGAGGACTGAGGATTGAGGGTTGTGTATTGACGACGAGGACTGAGGGTTGAATATTGATGTTTGAGGTCTGAGGGTTAAGGATTGAGGATTGAGAAATGAGGATTGAGGATTGAGGATTGAAGACTGAGGATTGGGTATTGTGGATTGAAGAATGAGGATTGAAGATTGAGGTTTGAGGATTGAGGATTGCAGATTGAGTATTGAGGATTGAAGATTGAGGATTGAGGATTGAGGATTGAAGATTGAGGATTGAGGATTGAGGATTGAGGATCGAGGGTTGAAGATTTAGTATTGAGGATTGAACATAGAGGATTGAGAATTGAGGTTTGAGGATTGAGGATTGAAGATTGAGGATTGGGTATTGAGGATTGAAGAATGAGGATTGAGGATTGAGGATTGAGGATTGAGTGTTGTGGATTGAAGATTGAGTATTGAGGATGGAAGTCTGACGATTGAGGATTGAGAATTGAGGATTGAAGACTGAGGATTGAGTATTGATGATTGAGGATTGAGGATTGAAGACTGAGGATTGATGATTGAGGATTGAGGATTGAGGATTGAGGATTGAAGATTGAATATTGATGATTGAATATTGAGGACTGAGGATTGAGTGTTGTGGATTGACGACGAGGACTGGGGGTTGAATATTGATGTTTGAGGTCAGAGGATTGAGGATTGCGGATTGAGAATTGAGGATTGAGGAATGAGGATTGAAGATTGAGGATTGGGTATTGAGGATTGAAGAATGAGGATTGAGGATTGAGGTTTGAGCACTGAGGATTGCAGATTGAGTATTGAGGATTGAAGATTGAGTATTGAGGATTAAAGATTGAGGATTGAGGATAGAGGATTGAGGATTGAGTATTGATCAGTGAGGATTGAGGATTGTGGATTGAGGATTGAGGATCGAGGATTGAAGATTGAATATTGAGGATTGAAGATTCAGGATTGAGGATTGAGGATTGAGGATGGAGGATGAGGGCTGAGGGTTGAGGATTGAGGTTTGAGGACTGAGGAATGAGGATTGAGGGTTGAGAATTGAGGATTGAGGATTGAGGATTGAAGATCGAGGATTGGCTATTGAGGATTGAAGAATGAGGATTGAGGATTGAGGAGTGAGGATTGAGGATTGAGGATTGAGGATTGAAGGTTGAGTATTGGGTATTGAGGATTGAAGAATGAGGATAGGGGATTCAGGATTGAGGATTGAGCATGAGGGCTGAGGGTTGAGGATTGAGGTTCGAGGACTGAGGACTGAGGATTGAGGATTGAGAATTGAGGATTTAGGATTGAGGATTGAAGATTGAGAATTGGGTATTGAGGATTGAAGAATGAGGATTGAGGATTGACGATTGTGGATTGAAGGTTGAGGATTGGGTATTGAGGATTGAAGACTGAGGATTGAGGATTGAGGATTGAGGATTGAGGATTGAAGATTGATGATTGAATATAGAGGATTGAAGATTCAGTATTGAGGATTGAGTATTGAGGATGGAGGATGAGGGCTGAGGGCTGAGGATTGAGGTTTGAGGATTGCAGGTTGAGTATTGAGGATTGAAGATTGAGGATTCAGGATTGAGGATTGAGGATTGAGGATTGACGATTGAGGATTGAGGATTGAAGATTGAGTATTGAGGATTGAAGATTGAGGATTGAGGATTGAGGATTGAGGATTGAGGATTGAGCATTGAAGATTGAGGATTGGGGATTGAGGATTGACGATTGAGGATTGAGTATTGAGGATTGAAGATTGAGTATTGAGGATTGAGTATTGAGGACTTAAGATTCAGGATTGAGGGTTGAGGATGGGGGCTGACGGTTGAGGATTGAGGTTTGAGGCCTGAGGACTGAGGATAGAGCATTGAGAAATGAGGATTGCGAATTGAGGATTGAAGATTGAGTATTGGGTATTGAGGATTCAAGAATGAGGATTGAGGATTGAGGATTGAGGATTGAGGATAGAAGATTGAGTATTGAGGATTGAAGACTGACGATTGAGGATTGAGAATTGAGGACTGAGGATTGAGGATTGAGGATTGAGGGTTGAGAATTGATGATTGAGGATTGAAGATTGAGTATTGAGGATTGATGGTTGAGGATTGAGGATTGACGATTGAGGATTGACGATGAGGGATGAGGGTCGAGGATTGAGGTTTGAGGACTGAGGACTGAGGATTGAGGATTGAGGATTGAGAATTGGGGATTGAGGATTGAGGATTGAAGATTGAGGATTGGGTATTGAGGATTGAAGAATGAGGGTTGAGGATTGAGGATTGAGGATTGAGGATTGATGATTGAAGATTGAGGTTTGGGTACAGAGGATTGAAGAATGAGGATTGAGGATTGAGGATTGAGGATTGAGGATTGAGGATTGAGTATTGATCAGTGAGGATTGAGGATTGTGGATTGAGGATTGAGGATTGAGGATTGAAGATTGAATATTGAGGATTGAAGATTCAGGATTGAGGATTGAGGATTGAGGATGGAGGATGAGGGCTGAGGGTTGAGGATTGAGGTTTGAGGACTGAGGAATGAGGATTGAGGGTTGAGAATTGAGGATTGAGGAATGAGGATTGAAGATCGAGGATTGGCTATTGAGGATTGAAGAATGAGGATTGAGGATTGAGGAATGAGGATTGAGGATTGAGGATTGAAGGTTGAGTATTGGGTATTGAGGATTGAAGAATGAGGATTGAGGATTCAGGATTGAGGATTGAGCATGAGGGCTGAGGGTTGAGGATTGAGGTTTGAGGACTGAGGACTGAGGATTGAGGATTGAGAATTGAGGATTTAGGATTGAGGATTGAAGATTGAGAATTGGGTATTGAGGATTGAAGAATGAGGATTGAGGATTGAGGTTTGTGGATTGAAGGTTGAGGATTGGGTATTGAGGATTGAAGACTGAGGATTGAGGATTGAGGATTGAGGATTGAGAAATGAGGATTGAGGATTGAGGATTGAAGACTGAGGATTGGGTATTGTGGATTGAAGAATGAGGATTGAAGATTGAGGTTTGAGGATTGAGGATTGCAGATTGAGTATTGAGGATTGAAGATTGAGGATTGAGGATTGAGGATTGAAGATTGAGGATTGAGGATTGAGGATTGAGGATCGAGGGTTGAAGATTTAGTATTGAGGATTGAACATAGAGGATTGAGAATTGAGGTTTGAGGATTGAGGATTGAAGATTGAGGATTGGGTATTGAGGATTGAAGAATGAGGATTGAGGATTGAGGATTGAGGATTGAGTGTTGTGGATTGAAGATTGAGTATTGAGGATGGAAGACTGACGATTGAGGATTGAGAATTGAGGATTGAAGACTGAGGATTGAGTATTGATGATTGAGGATTGAGGATTGAAGACTGAGGATTGATGATTGAGGATTGAGGATTGAGGATTGAGGATTGAAGATTGAATATTGATGATTGAATATTGAGGACTGAGGATTGAGTGTTGTGGATTGAGGACGAGGACTGGGGGTTGAATATTGATGTTTGAGGTCAGAGGATTGAGGATTGCGGATTGAGAATTGAGGATTGAGGAATGAGGATTGAAGATTGAGGATTGGGTATTGAGGATTGAAGAATGAGGATTGAGGATTGAGGTTTGAGCACTGAGGATTGCAGATTGAGTATTGAGGATTGAAGATTGAGTATTGAGGATTGAAGATTGAGGATTGAGGATAGAGGATTGAGGATTGAGTATTGATCAGTGAGGATTGAGGATTGTGGATTGAGGATTGAGGATTGAGGATTGAAGATTGAATATTGAGGATTGAAGATTCAGGATTGAGGATTGAGGATTGAGGATGGAGGATGAGGGCTGAGGGTTGAGGATTGAGGTTTGAGGACTGAGGAATGAGGATTGAGGGTTGAGAATTGAGGATTGAGGATTGAGGATTGAAGATCGAGGATTGGCTATTGAGGATTGAAGAATGAGGATTGAGGATTGAGGAGTGAGGATTGAGGATTGAGGATTGAAGGTTGAGTGTTGGGTATTGAGGATTGAAGAATGAGGATTGGGGATTCAGGATTGAGGATTGAGCATGAGGGCTGAGGGTTGAGGATTGAGGTTCGAGGACTGAGGACTGAGGATTGAGGATTGAGAATTGAGGATTTAGGATTGAGGATTGAAGATTGAGAATTGGGTATTGAGGATTGAAGAATGAGGATTGAGGATTGACGATTGTGGATTGAAGGTTGAGGATTGGGTATTGAGGATTGAAGACTGAGGATTGAGGATTGAGGATTGAGGATTGAAGATTGAGTATTGAGGATTGAAGATTGAGGATTGAGCATTGAGGATTGAGGATTGAGGATTGAGGATTGAGGATTGAGTATTGAAGATTGAGGATTGATGATTGAGGATTGAGGATTGAGGATTGAAGATTGAATATTGATGATTGAATATTGAGGACTGAGGATTGAGGGTTGTGTATTGACGACGAGGACTGAGGGTTGAATATTGATGTTTGAGGTCTGAGGGTTAAGGATTGAGGATTGAGAATTGAGGATTGAGGATTGAAGATTGAAGACTGAGGATTGGGTATTGTGGATTGAAGAATGAGGATTGAAGATTGAGGTTTGAGGATTGAGGATTGCAGATTGAGTATTGAGGACTGAAGGTTGAGGATTGAGGATTGAGGATTGAAGATTGAGGATTGAGGATTGAGGGTTGAGGATTGAGGGTTGAAGATTGAGTATTGAGGATTGAAGATTAAGGACTCAGGATTGAGTACTGAGGATTGAGGGTTGAGGATTGAGGATTGAAGATTGAGAATTGAAGATTGAGTATTGAGGACTGAAGATTGACGATTGAGGATTAAGGATTGAGGATTGAGGACTGAGGATTGAAGATTCAGTATTGAGGATTGAACGTTGAGGACTGAGTGATGAGGGTTGAGTGATGAGGATTGATGTTTGTGGATAGAGGTTTGAAGATTGCAGTTTGAGTATTGAGTATTGAAAGCTGTGAATTGTGGATATTCTATTGAGGATTGAGGATTGACAATTGATTGTTGAGGACTGAGGGCCGAAGATTGAGGACTGAGGATTGAGGATTGAGGATTGAAGATTGAGTATTGAGGATTGAAGATTGACGATTGAGGATTGAGAATTGAGGATTGATTATTCAAGATTGAGTATTGAGGATTGTAGAATGAGGATTGAGGATTGAGGATTGAGGATCGAGGATTGAAGATTTAGTATTGAGGATTGAACATAGAGGATTGAGAATTGAGGATTGAGGATTGAGAATTGAAGATTGAGGTTTGGGTATTGACGATTGAGGATTGAGAAGTGAGGATTGAGGATCGAGGATTGAGGATTGAAGATTTAGTATTGAGGATTGAAGATAGAGGATTGAGAATTGAGGATTGAGGATTGAGGATTGAAGATTGAGGATTGGGTACTGAGGATTGGAGAATGAGTGTTGAGGATTGAGGATTGAGGATTGAGGATTGAGGATTGAAGATTGGGAATTGAGGATTGAGGATTGTACATTGAGGACTGAGTGTTGAGTGGTGAGTGATGAGAATTGATGTTTGTGGATAGAGGTTTGAAGATTGCAGATTGAGTATTGAGTATTGAAAACTTTGAATTGAGGATATTCTATTGAGGATTGAGGATTGACAACAGATTGATTAGGACTGAGGTGTGAAGATTGAGGATTCAGGATTGAGGATTCAGGATTGAGGTTTGAGGGCTAAGGATTGAGGATTGAAGATTGAGTATTGAGGATTGAGGATTGAGGATTGAAGATCGAGGATTGAGGATTGAGGATGGTGGCTGACGGTTGAGGATTGAGGATTGAGTATTGAGGATGAGGGCTGAGGGTTGAGGATTGAGGTTTGAGGACTGAGGGCTGAGGATTGATGATTGAGAATTGAGGATTGAGGATTGAGGATTGAAGATTGAGGATTGGGTGTTGAGGATTGAAGAATGAGGATAGAGGATTGAGGATCGAGGATTGAGGATTGAGGATTGAGTATTGAAGATTGAGTATTGATCAGTGAGGATTGAGGATTGTGGATTGAGGATTGAGGATTGAGGATTGAGGATTGAAGATTGAGTATTGAGGATTGAAGATTGAGGATTGAGGATTGAGGATTGAGGACTGAAGATTGGGGATTGAGGGTTGAAGGTTGAGAATTGAGGATTGAGGATTGAGGATTGATGATTGAAGATTGAATATTGAGGATTGAAGACTGAGGATTGAGTATTGAGGATTGAGGATTGAGGATTGAGGATTGAGGATTGAGTATTGAAGACTGAGCATTGATGATTGAGGATTGAGGATTGAGGATTGAGGATTGAAGATTGAGTATTGAGGATTGAAGATTGAGGATTGAGTATTGAGGATTGAGGATTGAGGATTGAGGATTGAGGATTGAGGATTGAGGATTGAAGACTGAGGATTGGGTATTGTGGACTGAAGAATGAGGACTGAAGATCGAGGTTTGAGGATTGAGGATTCCAGATTGAGTATTGAGGATTGAAGATTGAGGATTGAGGATTGAGGATTGAAGATTGAGGATTGAGGATTGAGTGTTGAGGATTGAGGGTTTAAGATTGAGTATTGAGGATTGAAGATTGAGCACTCAGGATTGAGTACTGAGGATTGAGGGTTGGGGATTGAGGATTGAAGATTGAGAATTGAAGATTGAGTATTGAGGACTGAAGATTGACGATTGAGGATTAAGGATTGAGGATTGAGGACTGAGGATTGAAGATTCAGTATTGAGGATTGAAGGCTGAGGATTGTGGATTGAGGATCCAGGATTGGAGATTGATTATTGAGGATTGAGGATTGAGTATTGAGGATTGATGATTGAATATAGAGGATTGAAGATTCAGGATTGAGGATTGAGTATTGAGGATGGAGGATGAGGGCTGAGGGCTGAGGATTGAGGTTTGAGGATTGCAGGTTGAGTATTGAGGATTGAAGATTGAGGATTCAGGATTGAGGATTGAGGATTGAGGATTGACGATTGAGGATTGAGGATTGAAGATTGAGTATTGAGGATTGAAGATTGAGGATTGAGGATTGAGGATTGAGGATTGAGGATTGAGCATTGAAGATTGAGGATTGGGGATTGAGGATTGACGATTGAGGATTGAGTATTGAGGATTGAAGATTGAGTATTGAGGATTGAGTATTGAGGACTTAAGATTCAGGATTGAGGATTGAGGATGGGGGCTGACGGTTGAGGATTGAGGTTTGAGGCCTGAGGACTGAGGATAGAGCATTGAGAAATGAGGATTGCGAATTGAGGATTGAAGATTGAGTATTGGGTATTGAGGATTCAAGAATGAGGATTGAGGATTGAGGATTGAGGATTGAGGATAGAAGATTGAGTATTGAGTATTGAAGACTGACGATTGAGGATTGAGAATTGAGGACTGAGGATTGAGGATTGAGGATTGAGGGTTGAGAATTGATGATTGAGGATTGAAGATTGAGTATTGAGGATTGATGGTTGAGGATTGAGGATTGACGATTGAGGATTGACGATGAGGGATGAGGGTCGAGGATTGACGTTTGAGGACTGAGGACTGAGGATTGAGGATTGAGGATTGAGAATTGGGGATTGAGGATTGAGGATTGAAGATTGAGGATTGGGTATTGAGGATTGAAGAATGAGGGTTGAGGATTGAGGATTGAGGATAGAGGATTGATGATTGAAGATTGAGGTTTGGGTACAGAGGATTGAAGAATGAGGATTGAGGATTGAGGATTGAGGATTGAGGATTGAGGATTGAGTATTGATCAGTGAGGATTGAGGATTGTGGATTGAGGATTGAGGATTGAGGATTGAAGATTGAATATTGAGGATTGAAGATTCAGGATTGAGGAT
The DNA here is from genome assembly GCF_051401765.1 of Calliopsis andreniformis. Taxonomy (NCBI): domain Eukaryota; kingdom Metazoa; phylum Arthropoda; class Insecta; order Hymenoptera; family Andrenidae; genus Calliopsis; species Calliopsis andreniformis. The sequence continues at coordinate 29,084 of NW_027480673.1, forward strand.
TGAGGATTGAGGATGGAGGATGAGGGCTGAGGGTTGAGGATTGAGGTTTGAGGACTGAGGAATGAGGATTGAGGGTTGAGAATTGAGGATTGAGGATTGAGGATTGAAGATCGAGGATTGGCTATTGAGGATTGAAGAATGAGGATTGAGGATTGAGGAATGAGGATTGAGGATTGAGGATTGAAGGTTGAGTATTGGGTATTGAGGATTGAAGAATGAGGATTGAGGATTCAGGATTGAGGATTGAGCATGAGGGCTGAGGGTTGAGGATTGAGGTTTGAGGACTGAGGACTGAGGATTGAGGATTGAGAATTGAGGATTTAGGATTGAGGATTGAAGATTGAGAATTGGGTATTGAGGATTGAAGAATCAGGATTGAGGATTGAGGATTGTGGATTGAAGGTTGAGGATTGGGTATTGAGGATTGAAGACTGAGGATTGAGGATTGAGGATTGAGGATTGAGGATTGAAGATTGAGTATTGAGGATTGAAGATTGAGGATCGAGGATTGAGGATTGAGGATTGAGGATTGAAGATTGAGTATTGAGGATTGAAGATTGAGGATTGAGCATTGAGGATTGAGGATTGAGGATTGAGGATTGAGGATTGAGTATTGAAGATTGAGGATTGATGATTGAGGATTGAGGATTGAGAATTGAAGATTGAATATTGATGATTGAATATTGAGGACTGAGGATTGAGGGTTGTGTATTGACGACGAGGACTGAGGGTTGAATATTGATGTTTGAGGTCTGAGGGTTAAGGATTGAGGATTGAGAATTGAGGATTGAGGATTGAGGATTGAAGACTGAGGATTGGGTATTGTGGATTGAAGAATGAGGATTGAAGATTGAGGTTTGAGGATTGAGGATTGCAGATTGAGTATTGAGGACTGAAGATTGAGGATTGAGGATTGAGGGTTGAAGATTGAGGATTGAGGATTGAGGGTTGAGGACTGAGGGTTGAAGATTGAGTATTGAGGATTGAAGATTAAGGACTCAGGATTGAGTACTGAGGATTGAGGGTTGAGGATTGAGGATTGAAGATTGAGAATTGAAGATTGAGTATTGAGGACTGAAGATTGACGATTGAGGATTAAGGATTGAGGATTGAGGACTGAGGATTGAAGATTCAGTATTGAGGATTGAAGGTTGAGGATTGTGGATTGAGGATCTAGGATTGGAGATTGATTATTGAGGATTGAAGATTGAGAATTCAGGATTGTGGATTGAGAATTGAGAATTGAGGATGAGGACTGAGGGTTGAGGATTGAGGTTTGAGAAATGAGGATTGAGGATTGAGGATTGAGGATTGAGGATTGAGGATTGAGGATTCAGTATTGACGATTGAGTATTGATCACTGAGGATTGAGGATTGAGTATTGAGGATTGAAGATTGAATATAGAGGATTGAAGATTCAGGATTGAGGATTGAGTATTGAGGATGGAGGATGAGGGCTGAGGGCTGAGGATTGAGGTTTGAGGATTGCAGGTTGAGTATTGAGGATTGAAGATTGAGGATTCAGGATTGAGGATTGAGGATTGAGGATTGACGATTGAGGATTGAGGATTGAAGATTGAGTATTGAGGATTGAAGATTGAGGATTGAGGATTGAGGATTGAGGATTGAGCATTGAAGATTGAGGATTGGGGATTGAGGATTGACGATTGAGGATTGAGTATTGAGGATTGAAGATTGAGTATTGAGGATTGAGTATTGAGGACTTAAGATTGAGGATTGAGGATTGAGGATGGGGGCTGACGGTTGAGGATTGAGGTTTGAGGCCTGAGGACTGAGGATAGAGCATTGAGAAATGAGGATTGCGAATTGAGGATTGAAGATTGAGTATTGGGTATTGAGGATTCAAGAATGAGGATTGAGGATTGACGATTGAGGATTGGGGATAGAAGATTGAGTATTGAGGATTGAAGACTGACGATTGAGGATTGAGAATTGAGGACTGAGGATTGAGGATTGAGGACTGAGGGTTGAGAATTGATTTTTGAGGATTGAAGATTGAGTATTGAGGATTGATGGTTGAGGATTGAGGATTGACGATTGAGGATTGACGATGAGGGATGAGGGTCGAGGATTGAGGTTTGAGGACTGAGGACTGAGGATTGAGGATTGAGGATTGAGAATTGGGGATTGAGGATTGAGGATTGAAGATTGAAGGTTGAGGTTTGGGTACTGAGGATTGAAGAATGAGGATTGAGGATTGAGGATTGAGGATTGAAGATTGAGTACTGAGGATTGACGATTGAGGATTGAGAATTGAGGATTGATGATTCAAGATTGAGTATTGAGGATTGTAGAATGAGGATTGAGGATTGAGGATTGAGGATCGAGGATTGAAGATTTAGTATTGAGGATTGAACATAGAGGATTGAGAATTGAGGATTGAGGATTGAGGATTGAAGATTGAGGATTGGGTATTGAGGATTGAAGAATGAGGATTGAGGATTGAGGATTGAGTATTGAGTGTTGTGGATTGAAGATTGAGTATTGAGGATGGAAGGCTGACGATTGAGGATTGAGAATTGAGGATTGAGGATCGAGGATAGAGGATTGAAGATTTAGTATTGAGGATTGAAGATAGAGGATTGAGAATTGAGGATTGAGGATTGAAGATTGAGGATTGAGGATTGGGTACTGAGGATTGGAGAATGAGGATTGAGGATTGAGGATTGAGGATTGAGGATTGAGGATTGAAGATTGAGTATTGGGTATTGAGGATTGAAGAATTAGGATTGAGGATTGAGGTTTGAGGACTGAGGACTGAGGATAGAGCATTGAGAAATGAGGATTGAGGATTGCGGATTGAAGATCGAGGATTGGGTATTGAGGATTGAAGAATGAGGATTGAGGATTGAGGAGTGATGGTTGAGGATTGAGGATTGAAAGTTGAGGATTGGGTATTGCGGATTGACGACTGGGAATTGAGGATAGAGGATTGAGGATTGAGGACTGAAGATTGGGTATTGAGGATTGAAGGTTGAGGATTGAGGATTGAGGATTGAGGATTGAAGATTGAAGATTGAATATTGAGGATTGAAGATTGAGGATTGAGTATTGAGGATTGAGGATTGAGGATTGAGTATTGAGGATTGAGTATTGAAGACTGAGGATTGATGACTGAGGATTAAGGATTGAGGATTGAGTATTGAAGATTGAATATTGATGATTGAATATTGAGGACTGAGGATTGAGTGTTGTGGATTGAGGACGAGGACTGAGGGTTGAATACTGATGTTTGAGGTCTGAGGATTAAGGATTGCGGATTGGGAATTGAGGATTGAGGAATGAGGATCGAAGATTGAGGATTGGGTATTGAGGATTGAAGAATGAATATTGAGGATTGAGGTTTGCGGACTGAGGATTGCAGATTGAGTATTGAGGATTGAAGATTGAGTATTGAGGATTGAAGATTGAGGATTGAGGATTGAGGATTGAAGATTGAGTATTGAGGATTGAAGATTGAGGATTGAGTATTGAGGATTGAGGATTGAGGATTGAGGATTGAGGATTGAGTATTGAAGATTGAGGATTGATGATTGTGGATTGAGGATTGAGGATTGAAGATTGAATATTGATGATTGAATATTGAGGACTGAGGATTGAGGGTTGTGTATTGACAACGAGGACTGAGGGTTGAATATTGATGTTTTAGGTCTGAGGGTTAAGGATTGAGGATTGAGAATTGAGGATTGAGGATTGAGGATTGAAGACTGAGGATTGGGTATTGTGGATTGAAGAATGAGGATTGAAGATTGAGGTTTGAGGATTGAGGATTGGAGATTGAGTATTGAGGATTGAAGATTGAGGGTTGAGGATTGAGGATTGAAGATTGAGGATTGAGGATTGAGGGTTGAGTTTTGAGGATTGAAGATTGAGTATTGAGGATTGAAGATTGAGGACTCAGGATTGAGTACTGAGGATTGAGGGTTGAGGATTGAGGATTGAAGATTGAGAATTGAAGATTGAGTATTGAGGACTGAAGATTGACGATTGAGGATTAAGGATTGAGGATTGAGGACTGAGGATTGAAGATTCAGTATTGAGGATTGAAGGTTGAGGATTGTGGATTGAGGATCTAGGATTGGAGATTGATTATTGAGGATTGAAGATTGAGAATTCAGGATTGAGGATTGAGAATTGAGAATTGAGGATGAGGACTGAGGGTTGAGGATTGAGGTTTGAGAAATGAGGATTGAGGATTGAGGATTGAGGATTGAGGATTGAGGATTGAGGATTCAGTAATGACGATTGAGTATTGATCACTGAGGATTGAGGATTGAGTATTGAGGATTGAAGATTGAATATAGAGGATTGAAGATTCAGGATTGAGGATTGAGTATTGAGGATGGAGGATGAGGGCTGAGGGCTGAGGATTGAGGTTTGAGGATTGCAGGTTGAGTATTGAGGATTGAAGATTGAGGATTCAGGATTGAGGATTGAGGATTGAGGATTGAGGATTGAGGATTGAGGATTGAAGATTGAGTATTGAGGATTGAAGATTGAGGATTGAGGATTGAGGATTGAGGATTGAGGATTGAGGATTGAGGATTGAAGATTGAGTATTGAGGATTGAAGATTGAGGATTGACGATTGAGGATTGAGTATTGAGGATTGAAGATTGAGTATTGAGGATTGAGTATTGAGGACTTAAGATTGAGGATTGAGGATTGAGGATGGGGGCTGACGGTTGTGGATTGAGGTTTGAGGCCTGAGGACTGAGGATAGAGCATTGAGAGATGAGGATTGCGAATTGAGGATTGAAGATTGAGTATTGGGTATTGAGGATTCAAGAATGAGGATTGAGGAATGAGGATTGAGGATTGAGGATAGAAGATTGAGTATTGAGGATTGAAGACTGACGATTGAGGATAGAGAATTGAGGACTGAGGTTTGAGGATTGAGTATTGAGGGTTGAGAATTGATGATTGAGGATTGAAGATTGAGTATAGAGGATTGATGGTTGAGGATTGAGGATTGACGATTGAGGATTGACGATGAGGGCTGAGGGTTGAGGATTGAGGTTTGAGGACTGAGGACTGAGGATTGAGGATTGAGGATTGAGAATTGGGGATTGAGGATTGAGGATTGAAGATTGAGGATTGGGTATTGAGGGTTGAAGAATGAGGGTTGAGGATTGAGGATTGAGGATTGAGGATTGAGGATTGAAGATTGAGTACTGAGGATTGAAGATTGACGATTGAGGATTGAGGATTGAGGATTGAGGATTGAACGTTGAGGACTGAGTGTTGAGGGTTGAGTGATGAGAATTGATGTTTGTGGATAGAGGTTTGAAGATTGCAGTTTGAGTATTGAGTATTGAAAGCTGTGAATTGAGGATATTCTATTGAGGATTGAGGATTGACAATTGATTGTTGATGACTGAGGGCCGAAGATTGAGGACTCAGGATTAAGGATTCAGAATTGAGGTTTGAGGACTGAGGATTGAGGATTGAGAATTGAGTGTAGAGTATTAAAGATTGAGTATTGAGGGTTGAAGACTGACGATTGAGGATTGAGGATTGAGGATTGAGGATTGAGGATTGAGGATTGAGGATTGAAGATTGAGTATTGAGGATTGAAGATTGAGGATTGAGGATTGAGGATTGAGGATTGAGAATTGAATATTGAGGATTGGGGACTGAGTGTTGAGGGTTGAGAGGTGAGAATTGATGTTTGTGGATAGAGATTTGAAGATTGCAGATTGATTATTGAGTATTGAAAACTGTGAATTGATGATATTCTATTGAGAACTGAGGATTGATGGTTGAGTATTGAGGATTGAAGATTGAGGATTGAAGAATGAGTATTGAAGATTGAGGATTGATGGTTGAGGATTGAGGATTGGGGTTTGGGGATTGAGTATAAAGTATTGAAGATTGAGGATTGATGATTGAACATTGAGGATTGAGGATTGAGGATTGAGGATTGAGGATTGAGGATTGAGGATTGAAGATTGAGGATTGGGGATTGAGGAGTGACGATTGAGTATTTAGGATTGAGGATTGAGAATTGAGGATTGATGATTCAAGATTGAGTATTGAGGATTGTAGAATGAGGATTGAGGATTGAGGATTGAGGATCGAGGATTGAAGATTTAGTATTGAGGGTTGAACATAGAGGATTGAGAATTGAGGATTGAGGATTCAGGATTGAAGATTGAGGATTGGGTATTGAGGATTGAAGAATGAGGATTGAGGATTGAGGATTGAGGATTGAGTGTTGTGGATTGAAGATTGAGGATTGAGGATTGAGGATTGAGGATTGAAGATTGAGGATTGAGGATTGAGGGTTGAGGATTGAGGGTTGAAGATTGAGTATTGAGGATTGAAGATTGCGGACTCAGGATTGAGTACTGAGGATTGAGGGTTGAGGATTGAGGATTGAAGATTGAGAATTGAAGATTGAGTATTGAGGACTGAAGATTGACGATTGAGTATTAAGGATTGAGGATTGAGGACTGAGGATTGAAGATTCAGTATTGAGGATTGAAGGTTGAGGATTGTGGATTGAGGATCTAGGATTGGAGATTGATTATTGAGGATTGAAGATTGAGAATTCAGGATTGAGGATTGAGAATTGAGAACTGAGGATGAGGACTGAGGGTTGAGGATTGAGGTTTGTGAAATGAGGATTGAGGATTGAGGATTGAGGATTGAGGATTGAGGATTGTGGATTCAGTATTCACGATTGAGTATTGATCACTGAGGATTGAGGATTGAGTATTGAGGATTGAAGATTGAATATAGAGGATTGAAGATTCAGGATTGAGGATTGAGTATTGAGGATGGAGGATGAGGGCTGAGGGCTGAGGATTGAGGTTTGAGGATTGCTGATTGAGTATTGAGGATTGAAGATTGAGGATTTAGGATTGAGGATTGAGGATTGAGGATTGAGGATTGAGGATTGAGGATTGAAGATTGAGTATTGAGGATTGAAGATTGAGGATTGAGGATTGAGGATTGAGGATTGAGCATTGAAGACTGAGGATTGGGGATTGAGGATTGACGATTGAGGATTGAGTATTGAGGATTGAAGATTGAGTATTGAGGATTGAGTATTGAGGACTTAAGATTGAGGATTGCGGATTGAGGATGGGGGCTGACGGTTGAGGATTGAGGTTTGAGGACTGAAGACTGAGGATAGAGCATTGAGAAATGAGGATTGCGAATTGAGGATTGAAGATTGAGTATTGGGTATTGAGGATTCAAGAATGAGGATTGAGGATTGTGGATTGAGGATTGAGGATAGAAGATTGAGTATTGAGGATTGAAGACTGACGATTGAGGATTGAGAATTGAGGACTGAGGATTGAGGATTGAGGATTGAGGGTTGAGAATTGATGATTGAGGATTGAAGATTGAGTATTGAGGATTGAAGGTTGAGGATTGAGGATTGAGGATTGAGGATTGACGATGAGGGCTGAGGGTTGAGGATTGAGGTTTGAGGACTGAGGACTGAGGATTGAGGATTGAGGATTGACAATTGAAGATTGAGGATTGGGTATTGAGGATTGAAGAATGAGGGTTGAGGATTGAGGATTGAGGATTGATGATTGAGGATTGAAGATTGAGGTTTGGGTACTGAGGATTGAAGAATGAGAATTGAGGATTGAGGATTGAGGATTGAAGATTGAGTATTGAGGATTGAAGATTGACGATTGAGGATTGAGGATTGAGGATTGAGGATTGAACGTTGAGGACTGAGTGATGAGGGTTGAGTGATGAGAATTGATGTTTGTGGATAGAGGTTTGAAGATTGCAGTTTGAGTATTGAGTATTGAAAGCTGTGAATTGTGGATATTCTATTGAGGATTGAGGTTTGACAATTGATTGTTGAGGACTGAGGGCCGAAGATTGAGGACTGAGGATTGAGGATTGAGGATTGAGTGTTGAGTATTGAAGATTGCGTACTGAGGGTTGAAGACTGACGATTGAGGATTGCGGATTGAGGATTGAGGATTGAGGATTGAGGATTGAAGATTGAGTATTGAGGATTGAAGATTGAGGATTGAGGATTGAGGATTGAGGGTTGAGGATTGAATATTGAGGATTGGGGACTGAGTGTTGAGGGTTGAGAGGTGAGAATTGATGTTTGTGGATAGAGATTTGAAGATTGCAGATTGAGCATTGAGTATTGAAAACTGTGAATTGATGATATTCTATTGAGAACTGAGGATTGATGGTTGAGTATTGAGGATTGAAGATTGAGGATTGAAGAATGAGTATTGAAGATTGAGGATTGATGATTGAGGATTGAGGATTGAGGTTTGAGGACTGAGTATTAAGTATTGAAGATTGAGGATTGACGATTGAGCATTGAGGATTGAGGACTGAGGATTGAGGATTGAGGATTGAAGATTGAGGATTGAAGATTGAGGATTGGGGATTGAGGAGTGACGATTGAGTATTTAGGATTGAGGATTGAGAATTGAGGATTGATGATTCAAGATTGAGTACTGAGGATTGTAGAATGAGGATTGAGGGTTGAGGATTGAGGATCGAGGATCGAAGATTTAGTATTGAGGATAGAAGGTAGAGGATTGAGAATTGAGGATTGAGGATTGAGGATTGAAGGTTGAGTATTGAGGATAGAAGACTGACGGTTGAGGATTGAGAATTGAGGATTGAGTATCGAGGATTGAGGATTGAAGATTTAGTATTGAGGATTGAAGATAGAGGATTGGGAACTGAGGATTGACGAATGAGGATTGAGGATTGAGGATTGAGGATTGAGTGTTGAGGATTGAAGATTGAGTATTGAGGATAGAAGACTGACGATTGAGGATTGAGAATTGAGTATTGAAGATTGAGGATTGATGATTGAGGAATGAGGATTGAGGATTGAGGATTGAGGATTGAGGATTGAAGACTGAGGATTGGGTACTGAGGATAGAAGAATGAGGATTGAGGATTGAGGATTGAGGATTGAGTGTTGAGGATTGAAGATTGAGTATTGAGGATAGAAAACTGACGATTGAGGATTGAGAATTGAGTATTGAAGGTTGAGGATTGATGATTGAGGAATGAGGATTGAGGATTGAGGATTGAGGATTGAGTATTGAAGATTCAGTATTGAGGATTGAAGATTGGGAATTGAGGATTGAGGATTGAACATTGAGGACTGAGTGTTGAGTGTTGAGTGATGAGAATTGATTTTTGTGGATAGAGGTTTGAAGATTGCAGATTGAGTATTGAGTATTGAAAACTTTGAATTGAGGATATTCTATTGAGGATTGAGGATTGACAACAGATTGTTGAGGACTGAGGTCTGAAGATTGAGGATTCAGTATTGAGGATTCAGAATTGAGGTTTGAGGACTAAGGATTGAGTATCGAAGATTGAGTATTGAGGATTGAGGATTGAGGATTGAAGATCGAGGATTGAGGATTGAGGATGGGGGCTGACGGTTGAGGATTGATGTTTGAGGACTGAGGACTGAGGATAGAGCATTGAGAAATGAGGATTGAGGATTGAGGATTGAGTATTGAGGATTGAAGATTGTGGATTGAGGATTGAGGATTGAAGATTGAGGATTGAGGATTGAGGATTGAGAATTAAGGGTTGAAGATTTAGTATTGAGGAATGAAGATTGAGGATTCAGGATTGAGTACTGAGGATTGAGGATTGAGGATTCAGGATTGAAGATTGAGAATTGAAGATTGAGTATTGAGGACTGAAGATTGACGATTGAGGATTAAGAATTGAGGAGTGAGGATTGAGGATAGAAGATTCAGTATTGAGGATTGATGGTTGAGTATTGTGGATTGAGGATCTAGGATTGGAGGTTGGTTATTGAGGATTGAAGATTGAGAATTCAGGATTGAGGATTGAGAATTGAGAATTGAGGATGAGGACTGAGGGTTGAGGATTGAAGATTGAGAAATGAGGATTGAGGATTGAGGATTGAGGATTGAGGATTGAGGATTGAGGATTGAGGATTGAGTATTGAAGATTGAGTATTGATCACTGAGGATTGAGGATTGAGGATTGAGGTTTGAGGATTGAGGATAGAAGATTGAATGTTGAGGATTGAAGATTCTGGATTGAGGATTGGCGATTGAGGATGGAGAATGAGGGCTGAGTGTTGAGGATTGAGGTATCAGTATTGAATCCTGAGAATTCAGGATATTCTATTGAGTATCGAGTATTGAGGACTGATGGTTAGTATTGAGGATTGAGGATTGAGGATTGAGTGTTGAAGATTGAGGATTGATGATTGAAGATTGAGGATTGGGGATTGAGGATTGAGGAATGAGTATTGAAGATTGAGGATTGGTGATTGAGGATTGAGGATTGAGGATTGGGGATTGAGGATTGAGCATTGAGGTTTGAGGACTGAGTGCTGACGATTGAGGATTGAGGATTGAGGATTGAAGATTGAGTATTGGGGATTGAATATTGAGGATTGAGGATTGAGAATGAGGGCTGAGGGTTGAGGATTGAGGTTTGAGTATAGAATCCTGAGAATTCAGGATATTCTATTGAGTATCGAGCATTGAGGATTGAGGATTGAGGATTGAGTGTTGAAGATTAAGGATTGATGATTGAAGATTGAGGATTGGGGATTGAGGATTGAGGAATGAGTATTGAAGATTGAGGATTGATGATTGAGGATTGAGGATTGAGGATTGAGGATTGGGGATTGAGGATTGAGCATTGAGGTTTGAGGACAGAGGGCTGAGGATTGAGGATTGAGGATTGAGGATTGAGGATGAGGGCTGAGGGTCGAGGATTGAGGTTTGAGGACTGAGGACTGAGGATTGAGGATTGAGAATTGAGGATTTAGGATTGAGGATTGAAGATTGAGAATTGGGTATTGAGGTTTGAAGAATGAGGATTGAGGGTTGCGGATTGAGGACGAGGACTGACGGTTGAGGATTGAGGTTTGAGGATTGAGGATTGAGGATGGAGGACTGAGGCTTGAGGATTGACGATTGAGCATAGAGGATTGAAGATTGAGGACTGGCGATTGAGGATTGAAGATTCAGGATTAAGGACTGAGGATTGGGGATTGAAGACCTAGGATTGGTGATTGATTTTTGGGGATTGAAGGTTGAGGATTGAGGATTGAGGATTGAGAATTGAGAATTGAGGGATGAGTATTGAAGATTGAGGATTGATGATTGAGGATTGAGGATTGAGGATTGGGGATTGAGGATTGAGCATTGAGGTTTGAGGACAGAGGGCTGAGGATTGAGGATTGAGGATTGAGGATTGAGGATTGAGGATTGAACGTTGAGGACTGGGTGATGAGGGTTGAGTGATGAGAATTGATGTTTGTGGATAGAGGTTTGAAGATTGCAGTTTGAGTATTGAGTATTGAAAGCTGTGAATTGTGGATATTCTATTGAGGATTGAGGATTGACAATTGATTGTTGAGGACTGAGGGCCGAAGATTGAGGACTGAGGATTGAGGATTGAGGATTGAGTGTTGAGTATTGAAGATTGCGTATTGAGGGTTGAAGACTGACGATTGAGGATTGAGGATCGAGGATTGAGGATTGAGGATTGAGGATTGAAGATTGAGTATTGAGGATTGAAGGTTGAGGATTGAGGATTGAGGATTGAGGGTTGAGGATTGAGTATTGAAGATTGAGTATTGATCACTGAGGATTGAGGATTGAGGATTGAGGTTTGAGGATTGAGGATAGAAGATTGAATGTTGAGGATTGAAGATCCAGGATTGAGGATTGGCGATTGAGGATGGAGGATGAGGGTTGAGGGTTGAGGATTGAGGTTTCAGTATTGAATCCTGAGAAATCAGGATATTCTATTGAGTATCGAGAATTGAGGATTGATGGTTAGTATTGAGGATTGAGGATTGAGGATTGAGTGTTGAAGATTGAGGATTGATGATTGAAGATTGAGGAATGGGGATTGAGGATTGAGGAATGAGCATTGAAGATTGAGGATTGGTGATTGAGGATTGAGGATTGAGGATTGGGGATTGAGGATTGAGCATTGAGGTTTGAGGACTGAGTGCCGAGGATTGAGGATTGAGGATTGAGGATTGAAGATTGAGCATTGGGGATTGAATATTGAGGATTGAGGATTGAGAATGAGGGCTGAGGGTTGAAGATTGAGGTTTGAGTATAGATTCCTGAGAATTCAGGATATTCCATTGAGTATCGAGAACTGAGGATTGATGGTTAGCATTGAGGATTGGGGATTGAGGATTGAGTGTTGAAGATTGAGGATTGATGACTGAAGATTGAGGATTGGGGAATGAGGATTGAGGAATGAGTATTGAAGATTGAGGATTGATGATTGAGGATTGAGGATTGAGGATTGGGGATTGAGGATGTGGGCTGAGGGTTGAGGATTGAGGTTTGAGGACTGAGGACTGAGGATTGAGGATTGAGGATTGAGGATTGAGGATCGAGGATTGAAGATTTAGTATTGAGGATTGAACATAGAGGATTGAGAATTTAGGATTGAGGATTCAGGATTGAAGATTGAGGATTGGGTATTGAGGATTGAAGAATGAGGATTGAGGATTGAGGATTGAGGATTGAGTGTTGTGGATTGAAGATTGAGTATTGAGGATGGAAGACTGACGATTGAGGATTGAGAATTGAGGATTGAGGATCGAGGATTGAGGATTGAAGATTTAGTATTGAGGATTGAAGATAGAGGATTGAGAATTGAGGATTGAGGATTGAGGATTGAAGATTGAGGATTGGGTACTGAGGATTGGAGAATGAGGATTGAGGATCGAGGACTGAGGATTGAGGATAGAGGATTGAGGATTGAAGATTGGGAATTGAGGATTGAGGATTGAACATTGAGGACTGAGTGTTGAGTGGTGAGTGATGAGAATTGATGTTTGTGGATAGAGGTTTGAAGATTGCAGATTGAGTATTGAGTATTGAAAACTTTGAATTGAGGATATTCTACTGAGGATTGAGGATTGACAACAGATTGATTAGGACTGAGGTCTGAAGATTGAGGATTCAGGATTGAGGATTCAGAATTGAGGTTTGAGGGCTAAGGATTGAGGATTGAAGATTGAGTATTGAGGATTGAGGATTGAGGATTGAAGATCGAGGATTGAGGATTGAGGATGGTGGCTGACGGTTGAGGATTGAGGTTTGAGGTTTGAGGACTGAGGACCGAGGATAGAGCATTGAGAAATGAGGATTGAGGATTGAGGATTGAAGATTGAGTATTTGGTATTGAGGATTGACGAATGAGGATTGAGGATTGTGGATTGAGGGTTGAGGACGAGGGCTGAGGGTTGAGGATTGAGGTTTGAGGTCTGAGGACTGAGGATTGAGGATTGAGAATTGAGGATTGAGGGTTGAGTATTGAAGATTGAGGATTGATGATTGAGGATTGAGGATTGAGTATTGAGGATTGACGCTTGAGGATTGAGGGTTGAGGATGTAGGACTGAAGAGAGAGGACTGAGTGTTGAGGATTGAGTGTTGAGGATTGATGCTTGAGGTTTGAGGTTTGATTATTGAATATTCTTGATTGAGTATTGAACCATCAGAATTCAGGATGTTCTATTGAGTATTGAGAATTGAGGATTGATGGTTGAGTTTTGAGGATTGATGGTGGAGGGTTGAGTGTTGAATATAGAGGATTGAGGATTGAGGATTGAGGATTGAGTATTGAAGATTGAGGATTGATGATTGAGGATTGAGGATTGAGGATTGGGGATTGAGGATTGAGCATTGAGGTTTGAGGACTGAGGGCTGAGGATTGAGGATTGAGGATTGAGGATTGAGGATGAGGGCTGAGGGTTGAGGATTGAGGTTTGAGGACTGAGGACTGAGGATTGATGATTGAGAATTGAGGATTGAGTATTGAAGATTGAGTATTTATCAGTGAGGATTGAGGATTGTGGATTGAGGATTGAGGATTGAGGATTGAAGATTGAATATTGAGGATTGAAGATTTAGGATTGAGGATTGAGGATTGAGGATGGAGGATGAGGGCTGAGTGTTGAGGATTGAGGTTTGAGGACTGAGGAATGGGGATTGAGGGTTGAGAATTGAGGATTGAGGATTGAGGATTGAAGATCGAGGATGGGGTATTGAGGATTGAAGAATGAGGATTGAGGATTGAGGAGTGAGGATTGAGGATTGAGGATTGAAGGTTGAGGATTGGGTATTGAGGATTGACGTCTGAGAATTGAGGATAGAGGATTGAGGATTGAGGACTGAAGATTGGGTCTTGAGGATTGAAGGTTGAGGATTGAGGATTGAGGATTGAGGATTGAAGATTGAAGATTGAATATTGAGGATTGAAGATTGAGGATTGAGTATTGAGGATTGAGGATTGAGGATTGAGGATTGAGGATTGAGTATTGAAGACTGAGGATTGACGATTGAGGATTAAGGATTGAGGATTGAGTATTGAAGATTGAATATTGATGATTGAATATTGAGGACTGAGGATTGAGTGTTGTGGATTGATGACGAGGACTGAGGGTTGAATACTGATGTTTGAGGTCTGAGGATTAAGGATTGCGGATTGGGAATTGAGGATTGAGGAATGAGGATCGAAGATTGAGGATTGGGTATTGAGGATTGAAGAATGAGGATTGAGGATTGAGGTTTGAGAACTGAGTATTGCAGATTGAGTATTGAGGATTGAAGATTGAGTATTGAGGATTGAAGATTGAGGATTGAGGATTGAGGATTGAAGATTGAGTATTGAGGATTGAAGATTAGGGATTGAGTATTGAGGATTGAGGATTGAGGATTGAGGATTGAGGATTGAGTATTGAAGATTGAGGATCGATGATTGAGGATTGAGGATTGAGGATTGAAGATTGAATATTGATGATAGAATATTGAGGACTGAGGATTGAGGGTTGTGTATTGACGACGAGGACTGAGGGTTGAATATTGATGTTTGAGGTCTGAGGGTTAAGGATTGAGGATTGAGAATTGAGGATTGAGGATTAAGGATTGAAGACTGAGGATTGGGTATTGTGGATTGAAGAATGAGGATTGAAGATTGAGGTTTGAGGATTGAGGATTGCAGATTGAGTATTGAGGATTGAAGATTGAGTATTGAGGATTGAGGATTGAAGATTGAGGATTGAGGATTGAGGGTTGAGGATTGAGTGTTGAAGATTGAGTATTGAGGACTGAAGATTGAGGACTCAGGATTGAGTACTGAGGATTGAGGGTTGAGGATTGAGGATTGAGGATTGAGGATTGAGGATTGAAGGTTGAGGTTTGGGTACTGAGGATTGAAGAATGAGGATTGAGGATTGAGGATTGAGGATTGAAGATTGAGTACTGAGGATTGAAGGTTGACGATTGAGGATTGAGGATTGAGGATTGAGGATTGAACGTTGAGGACTGAGTGATGAGGGTTGAGTGATGAGAATTGATGTTTGTGGATAGAGGTTTGAAGATTGCAGTTTGAGTATTGAGTATTGAAAGCTGTGAATTGTGGATATTCTATTGAGGATTGAGGATTGACAATTGATTGTTGAGGACTGAGGGCCGAAGATTGAGGATTGAGGATTGAAGATTGAGTATTGAGGATTGAAGATTGACGGTTGAGGATTGAGAATTGAGGATTGATGATTCAAGATTGAGTATTGAGGATTGTAGAATGAGGATTGAGGATAGAGGATTGAGGATCGAGGATTGAAGATTTAGTATTGAGGATTGAACATAGAGGATTGAGAATTGAGGATTGAGGATTCAGGATTGAAGATTGAGGATTGGGTATTGAGGATTGAAGAATGAGGATTGAGGATTGAGGATTGAGGATTGAGCGTTGTGGATTGAAGATTGAGTATCGAGGATAGAAGACTGACGATTGAGGATTGAGAATTGAGGATTGAGGATCGAGGATTGAGGACTGAAGATTTAGTATTGAGGATTGAAGATAGGGGATTGAGATTTGAGGATTGAGGATTGAGGATTGAAGATTGAGGATTGGGTACTGAGGATTGAAGAATGAGGATTGAGGTTTGAGGACTGAGGACTGAGGATAGAGCATTGAGAAATGAGGATTGAGGATTGAGGACTGAAGATTGAGTATTGGGTATTGAGTATTGAAGAATGAGGATTGAGGATTGAGGATTGAGGATTGAGGATGAGGGCTGAGGGTTGAGGATTGAGGTTTGAGGACTGAGGACTGAGGATTGAGGATTGAGAATTGAGGATTTAGGATTGAGAATTGAAGATTGAGAACTGGGTATTGAGGATTGAAGAATGAGGATTGAGGATTGAGGATTGTGGATTGAAGGTTGAGGATTGGGTATTGAGGATTGAAGACTGAGGATTGAGGATTGAGGATTGAGGATTGAGGATTGAAGAACGAGTATTGAGGATTGAAGATTGAGGATTGAGGATTGAGGATTGAGGATTGGGGATTGAAGATTGAGTATTGAGGATTGAAGATTGAGGATTGAGTATTGAGGATAGAGGATTGAGGATTGAGGATTGAGGATTGAGTATTGTAGATTGAGGATTGATGATTGAGGATTGAGGATTGAGGATTGAAGATTGAATATTGATGATTGATTATTGAGGACTGAGGATTGAGGGTTGTGTATTGACGACGAGGACTGAGGGTTGAATATTGATGTTTGAGGTCTGAGGGTTAAGGATTGAGGATTGAGAATTGAGGACTGAGGATTGAGGATTGAAGACTGAGGACTGGGTATTGTGGATTGAAGAATGAGGATTGAAGATTGAGATTTGAGGATTGAGGATTGCAGATTGAGTATTGAGGATTGAAGATTGAGGATTGAGGATTGAGGATTGAAGATTGAGGATTGAGGATTGAGGGTTGAGGATTGAGTGTTGAAGATTGAGTATTGAGGATTGAAGATTGAGGACTCAGGATTGAGTACTGAGGATTGAGGGTTGAGGATTGAGGATTGAAGATTGAGAATTGAAGATTGAGTATTGAGGACTGAAGATTGACGATTGAGGATTAAGGATTGAGGACTGAGGACTGAGGATTGAAGATTCAGTATTGAGGATTGAAGGTTGAGGATTGTGGATTGAGGATCTAGGATTGGAGATTGATTATTGAGGATTGAAGATTGAGAATTCAGGATTGAGGATTGAGAATTGAGAATTGAGGATGAGGACTGAGGGTTGAGGATTGAGGTTTGAGAAATGAGGATTGAGGATTGAGGATTGAGGATTGAGGATTGAGGATTGAGGATTCAGTATTGACGATTGAGTATTGATCACTGAGGATTGAGGATTGAGTATTGAGGATTGAAGATTGAATATAGAGGATTGAAGATTCAGGATTGAGGATTGAGTATTGAGGATGGAGGATGAGGGCTGAGGGCTGAGGATTGAGGTTTGAGGATTGCAGGTTGAGTATTGAGGATTGAAGATTGAGGATTCAGGATTGAGGATTGAGGATTGAGGATTGAGGTTTGAGGATTGAGGATTGAAGATTGAGTATTGAGGATTGAAGATTGAGGATTGAGGATTGAGGATTGAGGATTGAGCATTGAAGATTGAGGATTGGGGATTGAGGATTGACGATTGAGGTTTGAGTATTGAGGATTGAAGATTGAGTATTGAGGATTGAGTATTGAGGACTTAAGATTGAGGATTGAGGATTGAGGATGGGGGCTGACGGTTGAGGGTTGAGGTTTGAGGCCTGAGGACTGAGGATAGAGCATTGAGAAATGAGGATTGCGACTTGAGGATTGAAGATTGCGTATTGGGTATTGAGGATTCAAGAATGAGGATTGAGGATTGAGGATTGAGGATTGAGGATAGAAGATTGAGTATTGAGGATTGAAGACTGACGATTGCGGATTGAGAATTGAGGACTGAGGATTGAGGATTGAGGATTGAGGGTCGAGAATTGATGATTGAGGATTGAAGATTGAGTATTGAGGATTGATGGTTGAGGATTGAGTATTGACGATTGAGGATTGACGATGAGGGCTGAGGGTTGAGGATTGAGGTTTGAGGACTGAGGACTGAGGATTGAGGATTGAGGATTGAGAATTGGGGATTGAGGTTTGAGGATTGAAGATTGAGGATTGGGCATTGAGGATTGAAGAATGAGGGTTGAGGATTGAGGATTGAGGATTGAGGATTGAGGATTGAAGGTTGAGGTTCGGGTACTGAGGATTGAAGAATGAGGATTGAGGATTGAGGATTGAGGATTGAAGATTGAGTACTGAGGATTGAGGGTTGACGGTTGAGGATTGAGGATTGAGGATTGAGGATTGAACGTTGAGGACTGAGTGATGAGGGTTGAGTGATGAGAATTGATGTTTGTGGATAGAGGTTTGAAGATTGCAGTTTGAGTATTGAGTATTGAAAGCTGTGAATTGTGGATATTCCATTGAGTATTGAGGATTGACAATTGATTGTTGAGGACTGAGGACCGAAGATTGAGGATTGAGGATTGAAGATTGAGTATTGGGGATTGAAGATTGACGGTTGAGGATTGAGAATTGAGGATTGATGATTCAAGATTGAGTATTGAGGATTGTAGAATGAGGATTAAGGATTGAAGATTGAGTATTGAGGATTGAAGATTGAGGATTGAGGATTGAGGATTGAGGATTGAGGGTTGAGGATTGAATATTGAGGATTGGGGACTGAGTGTTGAGGGTTGAGAGGTGAGAATTGATGTTTGTGGATAGAGATTTGAAGATTGCAGATTGAGCATTGATTATTGAAAACTGTGAATTGATGATATTCTATTGAGAACTGAGGATTGATGGTTGAGTATTGAGGATTGAAGATTGAGGATTGAAGAATGAGTATTGAAGATTGAGGATTGAAGATCGAGGATTGGGTATTGAGGATTGAAGAATGAGGATTGAGGATTGAGGAGTGAGGATGGAGGATTGAGGATTGAAGGTTGAGGATTGGGTATTGAGGATTGACGACTGAGAATTGAGGATAGAGGATTGAGGATTGAGGACTGAAGATTGGGTATTGAGGATTGAAGGTTGAGGATTGAGGGTTGAGGATTGAGGATTGAAGATTGAAGATTGAATATTGAGGATTGAAGATTGAGGATTGAGTATTGAGGATTGAGGATTGAGGATTGAGTATTGAAGACTGAGGATTGATGATTGAGGATTGAGGATTGAGGATTGAGTATTGAAGATTGAATATTGATGATTGAATATTGAGGACTGAGGATTGAGTGTTGTGGATTGAGGACGAGGAATGAGGGTTGAATGCTGATGTTTGAGGTCTGAGGATTAAGGATTGCGGATTGGGAATTGAGGATTGAGGAATGAGGATCGAAGATTGAGGATTGGGTATTGAGGATTGAAGAATGAGGATTGAGGATTGAGGTTTGAGAACTGAGGATTGCAGATTGAGTATTGAGCATTGAAGATTGAGTATTGAGGATTGAAGATTGACGATTGAGGATTGAGGATTGAGGATTGAGGATTGAACGTTGAGGACTGAGTGTTGAGGGTTGAGTGATGAGAATTGATGTTTGTGGATAGAGGTTTGAAGATTGCAGTTTGAGTATTGAGTATTGAAAGCTGTGAATTGAGGATATTCTATTGAGGATTGAGGATTGACAATTGATTGTTGATGACTGAGGGCCGAAGATTGAGGACTCAGGATTGAGGATTCAGAATTGAGGTTTGAGGACTGAGGATTGAGGATTGAGAATTGAGTGTAGAGTATTAAAGATTGAGTATTGAGGGTTGAAGACTGACGATTGAGGATTGAGGATTGAGGATTGAGGATTGAGGATTGAGGATTGAGGATTGAAGATTGAGTATTGAGGATTGAAGGTTGAGGATTGAGGATTGAGAATTGAGGATTGAGGATTGAGAATTGAATATTGAGGATTGGGGACTGAGTGTTGAGGGTTGAGAGGTGAGAATTGATGTTTGTGGATAGAGATTTGAAGATTGCAGATTGATTATTGAGTATTGAAAACTGTGAGTTGATGATATTCTATTGAGAACTGAGGATTGATGGTTGATTATTGAGGATTGAAGATTGAGGATTGAAGAATGAGTATTGAAGATTGAGGATTGATGATTGAGGATTGAGGATTGAGGTTTGGGGATTGAGTATAAAGTATTGAAGATTGAGGATTGATGATTGAACATTGAGGATTGAGGATTGAGGATTGAGGATTGAGGATTGAAGATTGAGGATTGGGTACTGAGGATTGAAGAATGAGGATTGAGGTTTGAGGACTGAGGACTGAGGATAGAGCATTGAGAAATGAGGATTGAGGATTGAGGACTGAAGATTGAGTATTGGGTATTGAGGATTGAAGAATGAGGATTGAGGATTGAGGATTGAGGATTGAGGATGAGGGCTGAGGGTTGAGGATTGAGGTTTGAGGACTGAGGACTGAGGATTGAGGATTGAGAATTGAGGATTTAGGATTGAGGATTGAAGATTGAGAATTGGGTATTGAGGATTAAAGAATGAGGATTGAGGATTGAGGATTGTGGATTGAAGGTTGAGGATTGGGTATTGAGTATTGAGGACTGAGGATTGAGGATTGAGGATTGAGGATTGAGGATTGAAGATCGAGTATTGAGGATTGAAGATTGAGGATTGAGCATTGAGGATTGACGATTGAGGATTGAAGATTGAGTATTGAGGATTGAAGATTGAGGATTGAGTATTGAGGATTGAGGATTAAGGATTGAGGATTGAGGATTGAGTATTGAAGATTGAGGATTGATGATTGAGGATTGAGGATTGAGGATTGAAGATTGAATATTGATGATTGATTATTGAGGACTGAGGGTTGAGGGTTGTGTATTGACGACGAGGACTGAGGGTTGAATATTGATGTTTGAGGTCTGAGGGTTAAGAATTGAGGATTGAGAATTGAGGATTGAGGATTGAGGATTTAAGACTGAGGATTGGGTATTGTGGATTGAAGAATGAGGATTGAAGATTGTGGTTTGAGGATTGAGGATTGAAGAATGAGGGTTGAGGATTGAGGATTGAGGACTGAGGATTGAGGTTTGAAGATTGAGGATTGGGTACTGAGGATTGAAGAATGAGGATTGAGGATTGAGGATTGAGGATTGAAGATTGAGTATTGAGGATTGAAGATTGACGATTGAGGATTGAGGATTGAGGATTGAGGATTGAACGTTGAGGTCTGAGTGATGAGGGTTGAGTGAAGAGAATTGATGTTTGTGGATAGAGGTTTGAAGATTGCAGTTTGAGTATTGAGTATTGAAAGCTGTGAATTGTGGATATTCTATTGAGGATTGAGGATTGACAATTGATTGTTGAGGACTGAGGGCCGAAGATTGAGGACTGAGGATTGAGGATTGAGGATTGAGTGTTGAGTATTGAAGAATGCGTATTGAGGGTTGAAGACTGACGATTGAGGATTGAGGACTGAAGATTGGGTATTGAGGATTGAAGGTTGAGGATTGAGGATTGAGGATTGAGGATTGAAGATTGAAGATTGAATATTGAGGATTGAAGATTGAGGATTGAGTATTGAGGATTGAGGATTGAGGATTGAGGATTGAGGATTGAGTATTGAAGACTGAGGATTGACGATTGAGGATTAAGGATTGAGGATTGAGTATTGAAGATTGAATATTGATGATTGAATATTGAGGACTGAGGATTGAGTGTTGTGGATTGAGGACGAGGACTGAGGGTTGAATACTGATGTTTGAGGTCTGAGGATTAAGGATTGCGGATTGGGAATTGAGGATTGAGGAATGAGGATCGAAGATTGAGGATTGGGTATTGAGGATTGAAGAATGAGGATTGAGAATTGAGGTTTGAGAACTGAGTATTGCAGATTGAGTATTGAGGATTGAAGATTGAGTATTGAGGATTGAAGATTGAGGATTGAGGATTGAGGATTGAAGATTGAGTATTGAGGATTGAAGATTAGGGATTGAGTATTGAGGATTGAGGATTGAGGATTGAGGATTGAGGATTGAGTATTGAAGATTGAGGATCGATGATTGAGGATTGAGGATTGAGGATTGAAGATTGAATATTGATGATAGAACATTGAGGACTGAGGATTGAGGGTTGTGTATTGACGACGAGGACTGAGGGTTGAATATTGATGTTTGAGGTCTGAGGGTTAGGGATTGAGGATTGAGAACTGAGGATTGAGGATTAAGGATTGAAGACTGAGGATTGGGTATTGTGGATTGAAGAATGAGGATTGAAGATTGAGGTTTGAGGATTGAGGATTGCAGATTGAGTATTGAGGATTGAAGATTGAGTATTGAGGATTGAGGATTGAAGATTGAGGATTCAGGATTGAGGGTTGAGGATTGAGTGTTGAAGATTGAGTATTGAGGATTGAAGATTGAGGACTCAGGATTGAGTACTGAGGATTGAGGGTTGAGGATTGAGGATTGAGGATTGAGGATTGAAGGTTGAGGTTTGGGTACTGAGGATTGAAGAATGAGGATTGAGGATTGAGGATTGAGGATTGAAGATTGAGTACTGAGGATTGAAGGTTGACGATTGAGTATTGAGGATTGAGGATTGAGGATTGAACGTTGAGGACTGAGTGATGAGGGTTGAGTGATGAGAATTGATGTTTGTGGATAGAGGTTTGAAGATTGCAGTTTGAGTATTGAGTATTGAAAGCTGTGAATTGTGGATATTCTATTGAGGATTGAGGATTGACAATTGATTGTTGAGGACTGAGGGCCGAAGATTGAGGATTGAGGATTGAAGATTGAGTATTGAGGATTGAAGATTGACGGTTGAGGATTGAGAATTGAGGATTGATGATTCAAGATTGAGTATTGAGGATTGAGGTTTGAGGATTGAGGATTGAAGATTGAGTATTGAGGATTGAAGATTGAGGATTCAGGATTGAGGATTGAGGATTGAGGATTGAGGTTTGAGGATTGAGGATTGAAGATTGAGTATTGAGGATTGAAGATTGATTATTGAGGATTGAGGATTGAGGATTGAGCATTGAAGATTGAGGATTGGGGATTGAGGATTGACGATTGAGGATTGAGTATTGAGGATTGAAGATTGAGTATTGAGGATTGAAGACTGACGATTGAGGATTGAGAATTGAGGACTGAGGATTGAGGATTGAGGATTGAGGGTCGAGAATTGATGATTGAGGATTGAAGATTGAGTATTGAGGATTGATGGTTGAGGATTGAGGATTGACGATTGAGGATTGACGATGAGGGCTGAGGGTTGAGGATTGAGGTTTGAGGACTGAGGACTGAGGATTGAGGATTGAGGATTGAGAATTGGGGATTGAGGATTGAGGATTGAGGATAGAGGATTGAAGATTGAGTACTGAGGATTGAAGGTTGACGATTGAGGATTGAGGATTGAGGATTGAGGATTGAACGTTGAGGACTGAGTGATGAGGGTTGAGTGATGAGAATTGATGTTTGTGGATAGAGGTTTGAAGATTGCAGTTTGAGTATTGAGTATTGAAAGCTGTGAATTGTGGATATTCTATTGAGTATTGAGGATTGACAATTGATTGTTGAGGACTGAGGACCGAAGATTGAGGATTGAGGATTGAAGATTGAGTATTGAGGATTGAAGATTGAAGGTTGAGGATTGTGGATTGAGGATCTAGGATTGGAGATTGATTATTGAGGATTGAAGATTGAGACTTCAGGATTGAGGATTGAGAATTGAGAATTGAGGATGAGGACTGAGGGTTGAGGATTGAGGATTGAGTATTGAGGATTGAAGATTGAATATAGAGGATTGAAGATTCAGGATTGAGGATTGAGTATTGAGGATGGAGGATGAGGGCTGAGGGCTGAGGATTGAGGTTTGAGGATTGCAGGTTGAGTATTGAGGATTGAAGATTGAGGATTCAGGATTGAGGATTGAGGATTGAGGATTGAGGTTTGAGGATTGAGGATTGAAGATTGAGTATTGAGGATTGAAGATTGAGGATTGAGGATTGAGGATTGAGGATTGAGCATTGAAGATTGAGGATTGGGGATTGAGGATTGACGATTGAGGATTGAGTATTGAGGATTGAAGATTGAGTATTGAGGATTGAGTATTGAGGACTTAAGATTGAGGATTGAGGATTGAGGATGGGGGCTGACGGTTGAGGGTTGAGGTTTGAGGCCTGAGGACTGAGGATAGAGAATTGAGAAATGAGGATTGCGACTTGAGGATTGAAGATTGAGTATTGGGTATTGAGGATTCAAGAATGAGGATTGAGGATTGAGGATTGAGGATTGAGGATAGAAGATTGAGTATTGAGGATTGAAGACTGACGATTGAGGATTGAGAATTGAGGACTGAGGATTGAGGATTGAGGATTGAGGGTCGAGAATTGATGATTGAGGATTGAAGATTGAGTATTGAGGATTGATGGTTGAGGATTGAGGATTGACGATTGAGGATTGACGATGAGGGCTGAGGGTTGAGGATTGAGGTTTGAGGACTGAGGACTGAGGATTGAGGATTGAGGATTGAGAATTGGGGATTGAGGATTGAGGATTGAAGATTGAGGATTGGGTATTGAGGATTGAAGAATGAGGGTTGAGGACTGAGGATGGAGGATTGAGGATTGAAGGTTGAGGATTGGGTATTGAGGATTGACGACTGAGAATTGAGGATAGAGGATTGAGGATTGAGGACTGAAGATTGGGTATTGAGGATTGAAGGTTGAGGATTGAGGGTTGAGGATTGAGGATTGAAGATTGAATAATTGAATATTGAGGATTGAAGATTGAGGATTGAGTATTGAGGATTGAAGATTGAGGATTGAGTATTGAAGACTGAGGATTGATGATTGAGGATTGAGGATTGAGGATTGAGTATCGAAGATTGAATATTGATGATTGAATACTGAGGACTGAGGATTGAGTGTTGTGGATTGAGGACGAGGAATGAGGGTTGAATGCTGATGTTTGAGGTCTGAGGATTGAGGATTGCGGATTGGGAATTGAGGATTGAGGAATGAGGATCGAAGATTGAGGATTGGGTATTGAGGATTGAAGAATGAGGATTGAGGATTGAGGTTTGAGGACTGAGGATTGCAGATTGAGTATTGAGGATTGAAGATTGAGTATTGAGGATTGAAGATTGACGATTGAGGATTGAGGATTGAGGATTGAGGATTGAACGTGGAGGACTGAGTGTTGTGTGTTGAGTGATGAGAATTGATGTTTGTGGATAGAGGTTTGAAGATTGCAGTTTGAGTATTGAGTATTGAAAGCTGTGAATTGAGGATATTCTATTGAGGATTGAGGATTGACAATTGACTGTTGATGACTGAGGGCCGAAGATTGAGAACTCAGGATTGAGGATTCAGAATTGAGGTTTGAGGACTGAGGATTGAGGATTGAGAATTGAGTGTAGAGTATTAAAGATTGAGTATTGAGGGTTGAAGACTGACGATTGAGGATTGAGGATTGAGGATTGAGGATTGAGGATTGAGGATTGAGGATTGAAGATTGAGTATTGAGGATTGAAGGTTGAGGATTGAGGATTGAGGATTGAGGATTGAGGATTGAGAATTGAATATTGAGGATTGGGGACTGAGTGTTGAGGGTTGAGAGGTGAGAATTGATCTTTGTGGATAGAGATTTGAAGATTGCAGATTGATTATTGAGTATTGAAAACTGTGAGTTGATGATATTCTATTGAGAACTGAGGATTGATGGTTGAGTATTGAGGATTGAAGATTGAGGATTGAAGAATGAGTATTGAAGATTGAGGATTGATGATTGAGGATTGAGGATTGAGGTTTGGGGATTGAGTATAAAGTATTGAAGATTGAGGATTGATGATTGAACATTGAGGATTGAGGATTGAGGATTGAGGATTGAGGATTGAGGATTGAGGATTGAAGGTTGAGGATTGGGGATTGAGGAGTGACGATTGAGTATTTAGGATTGAGGATTGAGAATTGAGGATTGATGATTCAAGATTGACTATTGAGGATTGTAGAATGAGGATTGAGGATTGAGGATTGAGGATCGAGGATTGAAGATTTAGTATTGAGGATTGAACATAGAGGATTGAGAATTGAGGATTGAGGATTCAGGATTGAAGATTGAGGATTGGGTATTGAGGATTGAAGAATGAGGATTGAGGATTGAGTATTGAGGATTGAGTGTTGTGGATTGAAGATTGAGTATTGAGGATAGAAGACTGACGATTGAGGATTGAGAATTGAGGATTGAGGATCGAGGATTGAGGACTGAAGATTTAGTATTGAGGATTGAAGATAGGGGATTGAGATTTGAGGATTGAGGATTGAGGATTGAAGATTGAGGATTGGGTACTGAGGATTGAAGAATGAGGATTTAGGTTTGAGGACTGAGGACTGAGGATAGAGCATTGAGAAATGAGGATTGAGGTTTGAGTACTGAAGATTGAGTATTGGGTATTGAGGATTGAAGAATGAGGATTGAGGATTGAGGATTGAGGATTGAGGATGAGGGCTGAGGGTTGAGGATTGAGGTTTGAGGACTGAGGACTGAGGATTGAGGATTGAGAATTGAGGATTTAGGATTGAGGATTGAAGATTGAGAATTGGGTATTGAGGATTGAAGAATGAGGATTGAGGATTGAGGATTGTGGATTGAAGGTTGAGGATTGGGTATTGAGGATTGAAGACTGAGGATTGAGGATTGAGGATTGAGTATTGAGGATAGAAGACTGACGATTGAGGATTGAGAATTGAGGATTGAGTATCGAGGATTGAGGATTGAAGATAGAGGATTGAGAATTGAGGATTGAGGATTGAGGATTGAAGATTGAGGATTGGGTACTGAGGATTGACGAATGAGGATTGAGGATTGAGGATTGAGGATTGAGTGTTGAGGATTGAAGATTGAGTATTGAGGATAGAAGACTGACGATTGAGGATTGAGAATTGAGTATTGAAGATTGAGGATTGATGATTGAGGAATGAGTATTGAGGATTGAGGATTGAGGATTGAGGATTGAAGATTGAGGATTGGGTACTGAGGATTGAAGAATGAGGATTGAGGATTGAGGATTGAGGATTGAGTGTTGAGGATTGAAGATTGAGTATTGAGGATAGAAAACTGACGATTGAGGATTGAGGATTGAGTATTGAAGATTGAGGATTGATGATTGAGGAATGAGGATTGAGGATTGAGGATTGAGGATTGAGTATTGAAGATTCAGTATTGAGGATTGAAGATTGGGAATTGAGGATTGAGGATTGAACATTGAGGACTGAGTGTTGAGTGTTGAGTGATGAGAATTGATTTTTGTGGATAGAGGTTTGAAGATTGCAGATTGAGTATTGAGTATTGAAAACTTTGAATTGAGGATATTCTATTGAGGATTGAGGATTGACAACAGATTGTTGAGGACTGAGGTCTGAAGATTGAGGATTCAGTATTGAGGATTCAGAATTGAGGTTTGAGGACTAAGGATTGAGGATCGAAGATTGAGTATTGAGGATTGAGGATTGAGGATTGAAGATCGAGGATTGAGGATTGAGGATGGGGGCTGACGGTTGAGGATTGATGTTTGAGGACTGAGGACTGAGGATAGAGCATTGAGAAATGAGGATTGAGGATTGAGGATTGAGTATTGAGGATTGAAGGTTGAGGATTGAGGATTGAGGATTGATGATTGAGGATTGAGGATTGAGGATTGAGAATTGAGGGTTCAAGATTGAGTATTGAGGATTGAAGATTGAGGATTCAGGATTGAGTACTGAGGATTGAGGATTGAGGATTCAGGATTGAAGATTGAGAATTGAAGATTGAGTATTGAGGACTGAATATTGACGATTGAGGATTAAGGATTGAGGATTGAGGATTGAGGATTGAAGATTCAGTATTGAGGATTTATGGTTGAGTATTGTGGATTGAGGATCTAGGATTGGAGCTTGATTATTGAAGATTGAAGATTGAGAATTCAGGATTGAGGATTGAGAATTGAGAATTGAGGATGATGACTGAGGGTTGAGGATTGAGGATTGAGAAATGAGGATTGAGGATTGAGGATTGAGGATTGAGGATTGAGGAATGAGGATTCAGTATTGACGATTGAGTATTGATCACTGAGGATTGAGGATTGAGTATTGAGGATTGAAGAGTGAATATAGAGGATTGAAGATTCAGGATTGAGGATTGAGTATTGAGGATGGAGGATGAGGGCTGAGGGCTGACGATTGAGGATTGAGGATTGCAGATTGAGTATTGAGGATTGGAGATTGAGGATTCAGGATTGAGGATTGAGTATTGAGGATTGAGGATTGAGGATTTTGGATTGAAGATGGAGTATTGAGGATTGAAGATTGAGGATTGAGGATTGAGGATTGAGGATTGAGGATTGAGCATTGAAGATTGAGGGTCGGGGATTGAGTATTGACGATTGAGGATTGAGTATTGAGAATTGAAGATTGAGTATTGAGGATTGAGGATTGAGGATTTAAGGTTGAGGATTGAGGATTGAGGATGGGGGCTGACGGTTGAGGATTGAGCTTTGAGGACTGAGGACTGAGGATAGAGCATTGAGAAATGGGGATTGAGAATTGCGGATTGAAGATTGAGTATTGGGTATTGAGGATTCAAGAATGAGGATTGAGGATTGAGGATTGAGGATTGAGGATAGAAGATTGAGTATTGAGGATTGAAGACTGACGATTGAGGATTGAGAATTGAGGACTGAGGATTGAGGATTGTGGATTGAGGGTTGAGAATTGATGATTGAGGATTGAGGATTGAGGATTGAGTGTTGAGGATTGAAGATTGAGTATTGAGGATAGAAGACTGACGATTGAGGATTGAGAATTGAGTATTGAAGATTGAGCATTGATGATTGAGGAATGAGGATTGAGGATTGAGGATTGAGGATTGAGGATTGAAGATTGAGGATTGGGTACTGAGGATTGAAGAATGAGGATTCAGGATTGAGGATTGAGGATTGAGTGTTGAGGATTGAAGATTGAGTATTGAGGATAGAAAACTGACGATTGAGGATTGAGCATTGAAGATTGAGTATTGATCACTGAGGATTGAGGATTGAGGATTGAGGTTTGAGGATTGAGGATAGAAGATTGAATGTTGAGGATTGAAGATTCAGGATTGAGGATTGGCGATTGAGGATGGAGAATGAGGGCTGAGGGTTGAGGATTGAGGTATCAGTATTGAATCCTGAGAATTCAGGATATTCTATTGAGTATCGAGAATTGAGGATTGATGGTTAGTATTGAGGATTGAGGATTGAGGATTGAGTGTTGAAGATTGAGGGTTGAGCATTGAAGATTGAGGATTGGGGATTGAGGATTGAGGATTGAGGATTGGGGATTGAGGATTGAGCATTGAGGTTTGAGGACTGAGTGCTGTGGATTGAGGATTGAGGATTGAGGATTAAAGATTGAGTAATGGGGATTGAATATTGAGGATTGAGGATTGAGAATGAGGGCTGAGGGTTGAGGATTGAGGTTTGAGTATAGAATCCTGAGAATTCAGGATATTCTATTGAGTATCGAGAATTGAGGATTGAGGATTGAGGATTGAGTGTCGAAGATTAAGGATTGATGATTGAAGATTGAGGATTGGGGATTGAGGATTGAGGAATGAGTATTGAAGATTGAGGATTGATGATTGAGGATTGAGGATTGAGGATTGGGGATTGAGGATTGAGCATTGAGGTTTGAGGACAGAGGGCTGAGGATTGAGGATTGGGGATTGAGGATTGAGGATGAGGGCTGAGGGTCGAGGATTGAGGTTTGAGGACTGAGGACTGAGGATTGAGGATTGAGAATTGAGGATTTGGGATTGAGAATTGAAGATTGAGAATTGGGTATTGAGGTTTGAAGAATGAGGATTGAGGGTTGAGGATTGAGGACGAGGACTGACGGTTGGGGATTGAGGTTTGAGGATTGAGGATTGAGGATTGAGGACTGAGGCTTGAGGATTGACGATTGAGCATAGAGGATTGGAGATTGTGGACTGGCGATTGAGGATTGAAGATTGAGGATTAAGGACTGAGGATTGGGGATTGAAGATCTAGGATTGGTGATTGATTTTTGGGGATTGAAGGTTGAGGATTGAGGATTGAGGATTGAGGATTGAGAATTGAGGATGTGGACTGAGGGTTGAGGATTGAGGCTTGAGGAACGAGGATTGAGGATTGAGGATTGAGGACTGAGGATTGACGATTGAGTATTGAAGATTGAGGATTTATGACTGAGGATTGAGGATTGAGGTTTGAGGATTGAGGATAGAGGATTGAAGATTGAGTATTGGGGATTGAATATTGAGGATTGAGGATTGAGGATTGAGAATGAGGGCTGAGGGTTGAGGATTGAGGTTTGAGTATAGAATCCGGAGAATTCAGGATATTCTATTGAGCATTGAGAATTTAGGATTGATGGTTGAGTATTGAGGATTGAGGATTGAGGATTGAGGATTGAGTATTGAAGATTGAGGATTGATGATTGAGGATTGAGGATTGAGTATTGAGGATTGACGCTTGAGGATTGAGTGTTGAGGATGTAGGATTGAAGAGAGAGGACTGAATGTTGAGGATTGAGTGTTGAGAATTGATGCTTGAGGTTTGGGATTTGATTATTGAATATTCTGGATTGAGTATTGAACCATCAGAATTCAGGATGTTCTATTGAGTATTGAGAATTGAGGATTGGTGGTTGAGTATTGAGGATTGACGGTTGAGGGTTGAGTGTTGAATATTGAGGATTGAGGATTGAGGATTGAGGATTGAGTATTGAAGGTTGAGGATTGAGGATTGAGGATTGAGGATTGAAGATTGAGTATTGAGGATAGAAGACTGACGATTGAGGATTGAGAATTGAGGATTGAGTATCGAGGATTGAGGATTGAAGATTTAGTATTGAGGATTGAAGATAGAGGATTGGGAATTGAGGATTGAGGATTGAGGATTGAAGATTGAGGATTGGGTACTGAGGATTGACGAATGAGGATTGAGGATTGAGGATTGAGGATTGAGTGTTGAGGATTGAAGATTGAGTATTGAGGATAGAAGACTGACGATTGGGGATTGAGAATTGAGTATGGAAGATTGAGGATTGATGATTGAGAAATGAGGATTGAGGATTGAGGATTGAGGATTGAGGATTCAAGATTGAGGATTGGGTACTGAGGATTGAAGAATGAGGATTGAGGATTGAGGATTGAGGATTGAGTGTTGAGGATTGAAGATTGAGTATTGAGGATAGAAAACTGACGATTGAGGATTGAGAATTGAGTATTGAAGGTTGAGGATTGATGATTGAGGAATGAGGATTGAGGATTGAGGATTGAGGATTGAGTATTGAAGATTCAGTATTGAGGATTGAAGATTGGGAATTGAGGATTAAGGATTGAACATTGAGGACTGAGTGTTGAGTGTTGAGTGATGAGAATTGATTTTGTGGATAGAGGTTTGAAGATTGCAGATTGAGTATTGAGCATTGAAAACTTTGAATTGAGGATATTCTATTGAGGATTGTGGATTGACAACAGATTGTTGAGGACTGCGGTCTGAAGATTGAGGATTCAGTATTGAGGATTCAGAATTGAGGATTGAGGACTAAGGATTGAGGATCGAAGATTGAGTATTGAGGATTGAGGATTGAGGATTGAAGATCGAGGATTGAGGATTGAGGATGGGGGCTGACGGTTGAGGATTGATGTTTGAGGACTGAGGACTGAGGATAGAGCATTGAGAAATGAGGATTGAGGATTGAGGATTGAGTATTGAGGATTGAAGATTGAGGATTGAGGATTGAGGATTGAAGATTGAGGATTGAGGATTGAGGATTGAGAATTGAGGGTTGAAGATTGAGTATTCAGAATTGAGGTTTGAGGACTGAGGATTGAGTACTGAGGATTGAGGATTGAGGATTGAGGATTGAAGATTGAGAATTGAAGATTGAGTATTGAGGACTGAAGATTGACGATTGAGGATTAATGATTGAGGATTGAGGATTGAGGATTGAAGATTCAGTATTGAGGATTGATGGTTGAGTATTGTGGATTGAGGATCTAGGATTGGATGTTGATTATTGAGGATTGAAGATTGAGAATTCAGGATTGAGGATTGAGAATTGAGAATTGAGGATGAGGACTGAGGGTTGAGGATTGAGGATTGAGAAATGAGGATTGAGGGTTGAGGATTGAGGATTGAGGATTGAGGATTGAGGATTCAGTATTGACGATTGAGTATTGATCACTGAGGATTGAGGATTGAGTATTGAGTATTGAAGATTGAATATAGAGGATTGAAGGTTCAGGATTGAGGATTGAGTGTTGAGGATGGAGGATGAGGGCTGAGGGCTGAAGATTGAGGTTTGAGGATTGCAGATTGAGTATTGAGGATTGAAGATTGAGGATTCAGGATTGAGGATTGAGGATTGAGGATTGAGGATTGAGGTTTGAGGACTGAGGACTGAGGATTGTGGATTGAGGATTGAGGATTGAAGATTCAGTATTGAGGATTGAAGATTGGGAATTGAGGATTGAGGATTGAATATTCAGGACTGAGTGTTGAGTGTTGAGTGATGAGAATTGATGATTGTGGATAGAGGTTTGAAGATTGCAGATTGAGTATTGAGTATTGAAAGCTTTGAATTGAGGATATTCTATTGAGGATTGAGGATTGACAACAGATTGATTAGGACTGAGGTCTGAAGATTGAGGATTCATGATTGAGGATTCAGAATTGAGGTCTGAGGACTAAGGATTGAGGATTGAAGATTGAGTATTGAGGAATGAGGATTGAGGATTGAAGGTCGAGGATTGAGGATTGAGGATGGGGGCTGACGGTTGAGGATTGCGGTTTGAGGACTGAGGACTGAGGATAGAGCATTGAGAAATGAGGATTGGGGATTGAGGATTGAAGATTGAGTATTGGGTATTGAGGATTGAAGAATGAGGATTGAGGATTGAGGTTTGAGGATTGAGGATTGAAGATTGAGTATTGAGGATTGAAGACTGACGATTGAGGATTGAGGATTGAGGACTGAGGATTGACGCTTGAGGATTGAGGGTTGAGGATGTAGGATTGAAGAGAGAGGACTGAGTGTTGAGGATTGAGTGTTGAGAATTGATGCTTGAGGTTTGTGATTTGATTATTGAATATTCTGGATTGAGTACTGAACCATAAGAATTCAGGATGTTCTATTGAGTATTGAGAATTGATGATTGATGGTTGAGTATTGAGGATTGATGGTTGAGGGTTGAGTGTTGAATATTGAGGATTGAGGATTGAGGATTGAGGATTGATGATTGAGTATTGAAGATTGATTATTGATGATTGAATATTGAGAACTGAGGATTGAGGGTTGAGGATTGAGGAAGAGGACTGACGTTTGAGGATTGAGGTTTGAGGATAGACGATTGAGGATTGAGGACTGAGGGTTGAGGATTGAGGACTGAGCACTAAGGATTGAAGATTGAGGATTGGGTATTGAGGTTTGAAGAATGAGGATTGAGGATTGAGGGTTGAGGATTGAGGATTGAGGATCTAGGATTGGAGATTGATTATTGAGGATTGAAGATTGGGGATTGAGGATTGAGGATTGAGGATCTAGGATTGGAGATTGATTATTGAGGATGAAGATTGAGAATTGGGTATTGAGGTTTGAAGAATGAGGATTGAGGATTGAGGATTGAGGATTGAGGATTGAGGATCTAGGATAGGAGATTGAATATTGAGGATTGAAGATTGGGGATTGAGGATTGAGGATTGAGTATCTAGGATTGGAGATTGATTATTGAGGATGAAGATTGAGAATTGAGGATTGAGGATTGAGAATTGAGAATTGAGGATGAGGACTAAGGGTTGAGGATTGAGGGTTGAGAAATAAGGATTGGGCATTGAGGATTGAGGATTGAGGATTGAGGATTGAGGATTGAGGATTGAGTGTTGAAGATTGAGTATTGATCACTGAGGATTGAGGATTGAGGATTGAGGTTTGAGGATTGAGGATAGAAGATTGAATGTTGTGGATTGAAGATTCAGGATTGAGGATTGGCGATTGAGGATGGAGGATGAGGGCTGAGGCTTGAGGGTTGAGGTTTCAGTATTGAATCCTGAGAATTCAGGATATTCTATTGAGTATCGAGAATTGAGGATTGATGGTTCGTATTGAAGATTGAGGATTGAGGATTGAGTGTTGAAGATTGAGGATTGATGATTCAAGATTGAGGATTGGGGATTCAGGATTGAGGAATGAGTATTGAAGATTGAGGATTGGTGATTGAGGATTGAGGATTGAGGATTGGGGATTGAGGATTGAGCATTGAGGTTTGAGGACTGAGTGCTGAGGATTGAGGATTGAGGATTGAGGATTGAAGACTGAGTATTGGGGATTGAATATTGAAGATTGAGGATTGAGGATTGAGAATGAGGGCTGAGGGTTGAGGATTGAGGTTTGAGTATAGAATCGTGAGAATTCAGGATATTCTATTGAGTATCGAGAAATGAGGATTGATGGTTAGTATTGAGGATTGAGGATTGAGGATTGACTGTTGAAGATTGAGGATTGATGATTGAAGGTTGAGGATTGGGGATTGAGGATTGAGGAATGAGTATTGAAGATTGAGGATTGATGATTGAGGATTGAGGATTGAGGATTGGGGATTGAGGATTGAGCATTGAGGTTTGAGGACAGAGGGCTGAGGATTGAGGATTGAGGATTGAGTATTCAGGTTTAGGGCTGAGGGTTGAGGATTGAGGTTTGAGGACTGAGGACTGAGGATTGAGGATTGAGAATTGAGGATTGAGTATTGAGGATTGAAGACTGACGATTGAGGATTGAGGATTGAGGACTGAGGATTGACGCTTGAGGATTGAGGGTTGAGGATGTAGGATTGAAGAGAGAGGACTGAGTGTTGAGGATTGAGTGTTGAGAATTGATGCTTGAGGTTTGTGATTTGATTATTGAATATTCTGGATTGAGTACTGAACCATAAGAATTCAGGATGTTCTATTGAGTATTGAGAATTGATGATTGATGGTTGAGTATTGAGGATTGATGGTTGAGGGTTGAGTGTTGAATATTGAGGATTGAGGATTGAGGATTGAGGATTGATGATTGAGTATTGAAGATTGATTATTGATGATTGAATATTGAGAACTGAGGATTGAGGGTTGAGGATTGAGGAAGAGGACTGACGTTTGAGGATTGAGGTTTGAGGATAGACGATTGAGGATTGAGGACTGAGGGTTGAGGATTGAGGACTGAGCACTAAGGATTGAAGATTGAGGATTGGGTATTGAGGTTTGAAGAATGAGGATTGAGGATTGAGGGTTGAGGATTGAGGATTGAGGATCTAGGATTGGAGATTGATTATTGAGGATTGAAGATTGGGGATTGAGGATTGAGGATTGAGGTTCTAGGATTGGAGATTGATTATTGAGGATGAAGATTGAGAATTGGGTATTGAGGTTTGAAGAATGAGGATTGAGGATTGAGGATTGAGGATTGAGGATTGAGGATCTAGGATAGGAGATTGAATATTGAGGATTGAAGATTGGGGATTGAGGATTGAGGATTGAGTATCTAGGATTGGAGATTGATTATTGAGGATGAAGATTGAGAATTGAGGATTGAGGATTGAGAATTGAGAATTGAGGATGAGGACTAAGGGTTGAGGATTGAGGGTTGAGAAATAAGGATTGGGCATTGAGGATTGAGGATTGAGGATTGAGGATTGAGGATTGAGGATTGAGTGTTGAAGATTGAGTATTGATCACTGAGGATTGAGGATTGAGGATTGAGGTTTGAGGATTGAGGATAGAAGATTGAATGTTGTGGATTGAAGATTCAGGATTGAGGATTGGCGATTGAGGATGGAGGATGAGGGCTGAGGCTTGAGGGTTGAGGTTTCAGTATTGAATCCTGAGAATTCAGGATATTCTATTGAGTATCGAGAATTGAGGATTGATGGTTCGTATTGAAGATTGAGGATTGAGGATTGAGTGTTGAAGATTGAGGATTGATGATTCAAGATTGAGGATTGGGGATTCAGGATTGAGGAATGAGTATTGAAGATTGAGGATTGGTGATTGAGGATTGAGGATTGAGGATTGGGGATTGAGGATTGAGCATTGAGGTTTGAGGACTGAGTGCTGAGGATTGAGGATTGAGGATTGAGGATTGAAGACTGAGTATTGGGGATTGAATATTGAAGATTGAGGATTGAGGATTGAGAATGAGGGCTGAGGGTTGAGGATTGAGGTTTGAGTATAGAATCGTGAGAATTCAGGATATTCTATTGAGTATCGAGAAATGAGGATTGATGGTTAGTATTGAGGATTGAGGATTGAGGATTGACTGTTGAAGATTGAGGATTGATGATTGAAGGTTGAGGATTGGGGATTGAGGATTGAGGAATGAGTATTGAAGATTGAGGATTGATGATTGAGGATTGAGGATTGAGGATTGGGGATTGAGGATTGAGCATTGAGGTTTGAGGACAGAGGGCTGAGGATTGAGGATTGAGGATTGAGTATTCAGGTTTAGGGCTGAGGGTTGAGGATTGAGGTTTGAGGACTGAGGACTGAGGATTGAGGATTGAGAATTGAGGATTGAGTATTGAGGATTGAAGACTGACGATTGAGGATTGAGGATTGAGGACTGAGGATTGACGCTTGAGGATTGAGGGTTGAGGATGTAGGATTGAAGAGAGAGGACTGAGTGTTGAGGATTGAGTGTTGAGAATTGATGCTTGAGGTTTGTGATTTGATTATTGAATATTCTGGATTGAGTACTGAACCATAAGAATTCAGGATGTTCTATTGAGTATTGAGAATTGATGATTGATGGTTGAGTATTGAGGATTGATGGTTGAGGGTTGAGTGTTGAATATTGAGGATTGAGGATTGAGGATTGAGGATTGATGATTGAGTATTGAAGATTGATTATTGATGATTGAATATTGAGAACTGAGGATTGAGGGTTGAGGATTGAGGAAGAGGACTGACGTTTGAGGATTGAGGTTTGAGGATAGACGATTGAGGATTGAGGACTGAGGGTTGAGGATTGAGGACTGAGCACTAAGGATTGAAGATTGAGGATTGGGTATTGAGGTTTGAAGAATGAGGATTGAGGATTGAGGGTTGAGGATTGAGGATTGAGGATCTAGGATTGGAGATTGATTATTGAGGATTGAAGATTGGGGATTGAGGATTGAGGATTGAGGTTCTAGGATTGGAGATTGATTATTGAGGATGAAGATTGAGAATTGGGTATTGAGGTTTGAAGAATGAGGATTGAGGATTGAGGATTGAGGATTGAGGATTGAGGATCTAGGATAGGAGATTGAATATTGAGGATTGAAGATTGGGGATTGAGGATTGAGGATTGAGTATCTAGGATTGGAGATTGATTATTGAGGATGAAGATTGAGAATTGAGGATTGAGGATTGAGAATTGAGAATTGAGGATGAGGACTAAGGGTTGAGGATTGAGGGTTGAGAAATAAGGATTGGGCATTGAGGATTGAGGATTGAGGATTGAGGATTGAGGATTGAGGATTGAGTGTTGAAGATTGAGTATTGATCACTGAGGATTGAGGATTGAGGATTGAGGTTTGAGGATTGAGGATAGAAGATTGAATGTTGTGGATTGAAGATTCAGGATTGAGGATTGGCGATTGAGGATGGAGGATGAGGGCTGAGGCTTGAGGGTTGAGGTTTCAGTATTGAATCCTGAGAATTCAGGATATTCTATTGAGTATCGAGAATTGAGGATTGATGGTTCGTATTGAAGATTGAGGATTGAGGATTGAGTGTTGAAGATTTAGGATTGATGATTCAAGATTGAGGATTGGGGATTCAGGATTGAGGAATGAGTATTGAAGATTGAGGATTGGTGATTGAGGATTGAGGATTGAGGATTGGGGATTGAGGATTGAGCATTGAGGTTTGAGGACTGAGTGCTGAGGATTGATGATTGAGGATTGAGGATTGAAGACTGAGTATTGGGGATTGAATATTGAAGATTGAGGATTGAGGATTGAGAATGAGGGCTGAGGGTTGAGGATTGAGGTTTGAGTATAGAATCGTGAGAATTCAGGATATTCTATTGAGTATCGAGAAATGAGGATTGATGGTTAGTATTGAGGATTGAGGATTGAGGATTGACTGTTGAAGATTGAGGATTGATGATTGAAGGTTGAGGATTGGGGATTGAGGATTGAGGAATGAGTATTGAAGATTGAGGATTGATGATTGAGGATTGAGGATTGAGGATTGGGGATTGAGGATTGAGCATTGAGGTTTGAGGACAGAGGGCTGAGGATTGAGGATTGAGGATTGAGTATTCAGGTTTAGGGCTGAGGGTTGAGGATTGAGGTTTGAGGACTGAGGACTGAGGATTGAGGATTGAGAATTGAGGATTTAGGATTGAGGATTGAAGATTGAGAATTGGGTATTGAGGATTGAAGAATGAGGATTGAGGGTTGAGGATTGAGGACGAGCACTGACGGTTGAGGATTGAGGTTTGAGGATTGAGGATTGAGGATTGAGGACTGAGGCTTGAGGATTGACGATTGAGCATAGAGGATTGAAGATTGAGGACTGGCGATTGAGGATTGAAGATTGAGGATTAAGGACTGAGGATTGGGGATTGAAGATCTAGGATTGGAGATTGATTTTTGGGGATTGAAGGTTGAGGATTGAGGATTGAGGATTGAGAATTGAGAATTGAGGATGTGGACTGAGGGTTGAGGATTGAGGCTTGAGGAACGAGGATTGAGGATTGAGGATTGAGGACTGAGGATTGACGATTGAGTATTGAAGATTGATCATTTGTGACTGAGGGTTGAGGATTGAGGATTGAGGATTGAGGATAGAAGATTGAAGATTGAGTATTGGGGATTGAATATTGAGGATTGAGGATTGAGGATTGAGAATGAGGGCTGAGGGTTGAGGATGGAGGTTTGAGTATAGAATCCTGAGAATTCAGGATATTCTATTGAGCATTGAGAATTTAGGATTGATGGTTGAGTATTGTGGATTGAGGATTGAGGATTGAGGATTGAGTATTGAAGATTGAGGATTGATGATTGAGGATTGAGTATTGAGTATCGAGGATTGACGCTTGAGGATTGAGTGTTGAGGATGTAGGATTGAAGAGAGAGGACTGAATGTTGAGGATTGAGTGTTGAGAATTGATGCTTGAGGTTTGGGATTTGAATATTGAATATTCTGGATTGAGTATTGAACCATCAGAATTCAGGATGTTCTATTGAGTATTGAGAATTGAGGATTGGTGGTTGAGTATTGAGGATTGATGGTTGAGGGTTGAGTGTTGAATATTGAGGATTTAGGATTGAGGATTGAGGATTGAGTATTGAAGATTGAGGATTGAGGATTGAGGATTGAGGATTGAAGATTGAGTATTGAGGATAGAAGACTGACGATTGAGGATTGAGAATTGAGGATTGAGGATCGAGGATTGAGGATTGACGATTTAGTATTGATGATTGAAAATTGAGGATTGAGGATTGGGGATTGAGGATTGAGTATTGAGGTTTGAGGACTGAGGACTGAGGATTGTGGACTGAGGATTGAGGATTGAAGATCGAGGATTGAAGATTTAGTATTGAGGATTGAAGATAGAGGATTGAGAATTGAGGATTGAGGATTGAGGATTGAAGATTGAGGATTGGGTATTGAGGATTGAAGAATGAGGATTGAGGATTGAGGATTGAGGATCGAGTGCTGAGGATTGAAGATTGAGTATTGAGGATAGAAGACTGACGATTGAGGATTGAGAATTGAGGATTGAGTATCGAGGATTGAGGATTGAAGATTTAGTATTGAGGATTGAAGATTGAAGATAGAGGATTGAGAATTGAGGATTGATGATTGAGGATTGAAGATTGAGTATTGAGGATTGAAGTTTGAGGATTGAGGATTGAGGATTGAGGAATGAGTATTGAAGATTGAGGATTGGTGATTGAGGATTGAGGATTGAGGATTGGGGATTGAGGATTGAGCATTGAGGTTTGAGGACTGAGTGCTGAGGATTGAGGATTGAGGATTGAGGATTGAAGACTGAGTATTGGGTATTGAATATTGAGGATTGAGGATTGAGGATTGAGAGTGAGGGCTGAGGGTTGAGGATTGAGGTTTGAGTATAGAATCCTGAGAATTCAGGATATTCTATTGAGTATCGAGAAATGAGGAGTGATGGTTAGTATTGAGGATTGAGGATTGAGGATTGACTGTTGAAGATTGAGGATTGATGATTGAAGATTGAGGATTGGGGATTGAGGATTGAGGAATGAGTATTGAAGATTGAGGATTGATGATTGAGGATTGAGGATTGAGGATTGGGGATTGAGGATTGAGCATTGAGGTTTGAGGACAGAGGGCTGAGGATTGAGGATTGAGGATTGAGTATTCAGGATTAGGGCTGAGGGTTGAGGATTGAGGTTTGAGGACTGAGGACTGAGGATTGAGGATTGAGAATTGAGGATTTAGGATTGAGGATTGAAGATTGAGAATTGGGTATTGAGGATTGAAGAATGAGGATTGAGGGTTGAGGATTGAGGACGAGGACTGACGGTTGAGGATTGAGGTTTGAGGATTGAGGATTGAGGATTGAGGATTGAGGACTGAGGCTTGAGGATTGACGATTGAGCATAGAGGATTGAAGATTGAGGACTGGCGATTGAGGATTGAAGATTGAGGATCAAGGACTGAGGATTGGGGATTGAAGATCTAGGATTGGAGATTGATTTTTGGGGATTGAAGGTTGAGGATTGAGGATTGAGGATTGAGAATTGAGAATTGATTATGTGGACTGAGGGTTGAGGATTGAGGCTTGAGGAACGAGGATTGAGGATTGAGGATTGAGGACTGAGGATTGACGATTGAGTATTGAAGATTGAGGATTCATGACTGAGGATTGAGGATTGAGGATTGAGGATTGAGGATAGAGGATTGAAGATTGAGTATTGGGGACTGAATATTGAGGATTGAGGATTGAGGATTGAGAATGAGGGCTGAGGGTTGAGGATTGAGGTTTGA
This sequence comes from Calliopsis andreniformis, assembly GCF_051401765.1. Taxonomy (NCBI): domain Eukaryota; kingdom Metazoa; phylum Arthropoda; class Insecta; order Hymenoptera; family Andrenidae; genus Calliopsis; species Calliopsis andreniformis. The sequence goes on from NW_027480673.1 coordinate 70,010, forward strand.
GTATAGAATCCTGAGAATTCAGGATATTCTATTGAGCATTGAGAATTTAGGATTGATGGTTGAGTATTGAGGATTGAGGATTGAGGATTGAGGATTGAGTATTGAAGATTGAGGATTGATGATTGAGGATTGAGGATTGAGTATTGAGGATTGACGCTTGAGGATTGAGTGTTGAGGATGTAGGATTGAAGAGAGAGGACTGAATGTTGAGGATTGAGTGTTGAGAATTGATGCTTGAGGTTTGGGATTTGATTATTGAATATTCTGGATTGAGTATTGAACCATCAGAATTCAGGATGTTCTATTGAGTATTGAGAATTGAGGATTGGTGGTTGAGTATTGAGGATTGACGGTTGAGGGTTGAGTGTTGAATATTGAGGATTGAGGATTGAGGATTGAGGATTGAGTATTGAAGGTTGTGGATTGAGGATTGAGGATTGAGGATTGAAGATTGAGTATTGAGGATAGAAGACTTACGATTGAGGATTGAGAATTGAGGATTGAGTATCGAGGATTGAGGATTGAAGATTTAGTATTGAGGATTGAAGATAGAGGATTGAGGATTGAGGATTTAGGATTGAGTATTGAAGATTGAGGATTGGGTACTGAGGATTGACAAATGAGGATTGAAGATTGAGTATTGAGGATAGAAGACTGACGATTGAGGATTGAGAATTGAGTATTGAAGATTGAGGATTGATGATTGAGGAATGAGGATTGAGGATTGAGGATTGAGGATTGAGGATTGAAGATTGAGGATTGGGTACTGAGGATTGAAGTATGAGGATTGAGGATTGAGGATTGAGGATTGAGTGTTGAGGATTGAAGATTGAGTATTGAGGGTAGAAAACTGACGATTGAGGATTGAGAATTGAGTATTGAAGATTGAGGATTGATGATTGAGGAATGAGGATTGAGGATTGAGGATTGAGGATTGAGTATTGAAGATTCAGTATTGAGGATTGAAGATTGGGAATTGAGGATTGAGGATTGAACATTGAGGACTGAGTGTTGAGTGTTGAGTGATGAGAATTGATTTCTGTGGATAGAGGTTTGAAGATTGCAGATTGAGTATTGAGTATTGAAAACTTTGAATTGAGGATATTCTATTGAGGATTGTGGATTGACAACAGATTGTTGAGGACTGCGGTCTGAAGATTGAGGATTCATTATTGAGGATTCAGAATTGAGGATTGAGGACTAAGGATTGAGGATCGAAGATTGAGTATTGAGGATTGAGGATTGAGGATTGAAGATCGAGGATTGAGGATTGAGGATGGGGGCTGACGGTTGAGGATTGATGTTTGAGGACTGAGGACTGAGGATAGAGCATTGAGAAATGAGGATTGAGGATTGAGGATTGAGTATTGAGGATTGAAGATTGAGGATAGAGGACTGAGGATTGAAGATTGAGGATTGAGGATTGAGGATTGAGAATTGAGGGTTGAAGATTGAGTATTCAGAATTGAGGTTTGAGGACTGAGGACTGAGGATTGAGTACTGAGGATTGAGGATTGAGGATTGAGGATTGAAGATTGAGAATTGAAGATTGAGTATTGAGGACTGAAGATTGACGATTAAGGATTGAGGATTGAGGATTGAGGATTGAAGATTCAGTATTGAGGATTGATGGTTGAGTATTGTGGATTGAGGATCTAGGATTGGATGTTGATTATTGAGGATTGAAGATTGAGAATTCAGGATTGAGGATTGAGAATTGAGAATTGAGGATGAGGACTGAGCGTTGAGGATTGAGGATTGAGAAATGAGGATTGAGGGTTGAGGATTGAGGATTGAGGATTGAGGATTGAGGATTCAGTATTGACGATTGAGTATTGATCACTGAGGATTGAGGATTGAGTATTGAGTATTGAAGATTGAATATAGAGGATTGAATATTCAGGATTGAGGATTGAGTATTGAGGATGGAGGATGAGGGCTGAGGGCTGAAGATTGAGGTTTGAGGATTGCAGATTGAGTATTGAGGATTGAAGATTGAGGATTCAGGATTGAGGATTGAGGATTGAGGATTGAGGATTGAGGTTTGAGGACTGAGGACTGAGGATTGTGGATTGAGGATTGAGGATTGAAGATTCAGTATTGAGGATTGAAGATTGGGAATTGAGGATTGAGGATTGAATATTGAGGACTGAGTGTTGAGTGTTGAGTGATGAGAATTGACGTTTGTGGATAGAGGTTTGAAGATTGCAGATTGAGTATTGAGTATTGAAAGCTTTGAATTGAGGATATTCTAATGAGGATTGAGGATTGACAACAGATTGATTAGGACTGAGGTCTGAAGATTGAGGGTTCAGGATTGAGGATTCAGAATTGAGGTTTGAGGACTAAGGATTGAGGATTGAGGATTGAAGGTCGAGGATTGAGGATTGAGGCTGGGGGCTGACGGTTGAGGATTGAGGTTTGAGGACTGAGGACTGAGGATAGAGCATTGAGAAATGAGGATTGAGGATTGAGGATTGAAGATTGAGTATTGGGTATTGAGGATTGAAGAATGAGGATTGAGGATTGAGGTTTGAGGATTGAGGATTGAAGATTGAGTATTGAGGATTGAAGACTGACGATTGAGGATTGAGGATTGAGGACTGAGGATTGACGCTTGAGGATTGAGGGTTGAGGATGTAGGATTGAAGAGAGAGGACTGAGTGTTGAGGATTGAGTGTTGAGAATTGATGCTTGAGGTTTGTGATTTGATTATTGAATATTCTGGATTGAGTACTGAACCATAAGAATTCAGGATGTTCTATTGCGTATTGAGAATTGATGATTGATGGTTGAGTATTGAGGATTGATGGTTGAGGGTTGAGTGTTGAATATTGAGGATTGAGGATTGAGGATTGAGGATTGATGATTGAGTATTGAAGATTGATTATTGATGATTGAATATTGAGAACTGAGGATTGAGGGTTGAGGATTGAGGAAGAGGACTGACGTTTGAGGATTGAGGTTTGAGGATAGACGATTGAGGATTGAGGACTGAGGGTTGAGGATTGAGGACTGAGCACTAAGGATTGAAGATTGAGGATTGGGTATTGAGGTTTGAAGAATGAGGATTGAGGATTGAGGGTTGAGGATTGAGGATTGAGGATCTAGGATTGGAGATTGATTATTGAGGATTGAAGATTGGGGATTGAGGATTGAGGATTGAGGATCTAGGATTGGAGATTGATTATTGAGGATGAAGATTGAGAATTGGGTATTGAGGTTTGAAGAATGAGGATTGAGGATTGAGGATTGAGGATTGAGGATTGAGGATCTAGGATAGGAGATTGAATATTGAGGATTGAAGATTGGGGATTGAGGATTGAGGATTGAGTATCTAGGATTGGAGATTGATTATTGAGGATGAAGATTGAGAATTGAGGATTGAGGATTGAGAATTGAGAATTGAGGATGAGGACTAAGGGTTGAGGATTGAGGGTTGAGAAATAAGGATTGAGGATTGAGGATTGAGGATTGAGGATTGAGGATTGAGGATTGAGGATTGAGTGTTGAAGATTGAGTATTGATCACTGAGGATTGAGGATTGAGGATTGAGGTTTGAGGATTGAGGATAGAAGATTGAATGTTGAGGATTGAAGATTCAGGATTGAGGATTGGCGATTGAGGATGGAGGATGAGGGCTGAGGCTTGAGGGTTGAGGTTTCAGTATTGAATCCTGAGAATTCAGGATATTCTATTGAGTATCGAGAATTGAGTATTGATGGTTAGTATTGAAGATTGAGGATTGAGGATTGAGTGTTGAAGATTGAGGATTGATGATTGAAGATTGAGGATTGGGGATTGAGGATTGAGGAATGAGTATTGAAGATTGAGGATTGGTGATTGAGGATTGAGGATTGAGGATTGGGGATTGAGGATTGAGCATTGAGGTTTGAGGACTGAGTGCTGAGGATTGAGGATTGAGGATTGAGGATTGAAGACTGAGTATTGGGTATTGAATATTGAGGATTGAGGATTGAGGATTGAGGATTGAAGATTGAGGATTGGGTGTTGAGGATTGAAGAATGAGGATTGAGGATTGAGGATTGAGGATTGAGTGCTGAGGATTGAAGATTGAGTATTGAGGATAGAAGACTGACGATTGAGGATTGAGAATTGAGGATTGAGTATCGAGGATTGAGGATTGAAGATTTAGTATTGAGGATTGAAGATAGAGGATTGAGAATTGAGGATTGATGATTGAGGATTGAAGATTGAGTATTGAGGATTGAAGTTTGAGGATTGAGGATTGAGGATTGAGGATTGACGATGAGGGCTGAGGGTTGAGGATTGAGGTTTGAGGACTGTGGACTGACGATTGAGGATTGAGAATTGAGGATTGAGGATTGAGGATTGAAGATTGAGGTTTGGGTACTGAGGATTGAAGAATGAGGATTGAGGATTGAGGATTGAGGATTGAGGATTGAAGATTGAGTATTGAGGATTGAAGATTGACGATTGAGGATTGAGGATTGAGGATTGAGGATTGAACGTTGAGGACTGAGTGCTGAGGGTTGAGTGATGAGAATTGATGTTTGTGGATAGAGGTTTGAAGATTGCAGTTTGAGTATTGAGTATTGAAAGCTGTGAATTGAGGATATTCTATTGAGGATTGAGGATTGACAATTGATAGTTGAGGACTGAGGGCCGAAGATTGAGGACTCAGGATTGACGATTCAGGATTGAGGTTTGAGGACTGCAGATTGAGTACTGAGGATTGAGGATGGAGGATTGAGGATTGAAGATTGAGAATTGAAGATTGAGTATTGAGGACTGAAGATTGACGATTGAGGATTACGGATTGAGGATTGAGGATTGAGGATTGAAGATTCAGTATTGAGGATTGATGGTTGAGTATTGTGGATTGAGGATCTAGGATTGGAGGTTGATTTTTGAGGATTGAAGATTGAGAATTCAGGATTGAGGATTGAGAATTGAGAATTGAGAATTGAGGATGAGGACTGAGGGTTGAGGATTGAGGATTGAGAAATGAGGATTGTGGGTTGAGGATTGTGGATTGAGGATTGAGGATTGAGGATTCAGTATTGACGATTGAGTATTGATCACTGAGAATTGAGGATTGAGTATTGAGGATTGAAGGCTGAATATAGAGGATTGAAGATTCAGGATTGAGGATTGAGTATTGAGGATGGAGGGTGAGGGCTGAGGGCTGAGGATTGAGGTTTGAGGATTGCAGATTGAGTATTGAGGATTGAAGGTTGAGGATTCAGGATTGAGGATTGAGGATTGGGGATTGAGGATTGAGGATTTAGGATTGAAGATTGAGTATTGAGGATTGAAGATTGAGGATTGAGTATTAAGTATTGAAGATTGAGGATTGATGATTGAGCATTGAGGATTGAGGATTGAGGATTGAGGATTGAGGATTGAAGATTGAGGATTGAAGATTGAGGATTGAGGAGTGCCGATTGAGTATTTAGGATTGAGGATTGAGAATTGAGGATTGATGATTCAAGATTGTGTATTGAGGATTGTAGAATGAGGATTCAGGATTGAGGATTGAGGATCGAGGGTTGAAGATTTAGTATTGAGGATTGAAGATAGGCGATTGAGAATCGAGGATTGAGGATTGAGTATTGAAGATTGAGGATTGTGTATTGAGGATTGAAGAATGAGGATTGAGGATTGAGGATTGAGGATTGAGTGTTGTGGATTGAAGATCGAGTATTGAGGATAGTTGACTGACGGTTGAGGATTGAGAATTGAGGATCGAGGATTGAGGATTGAAGATTTAGTATTGAGGATTGAAGATAGAGTGTTGAGAATTGAGGATTGAGGATTGAAGATTGAAGATTGAGTATTGATCACTGAAGATTGAGGATTGAGGATTGAGGTTTGAGGATTGAGGATAGAAGATTGAATGTTGAGGATTGAAGATTCAGGATTGAGGATTGGCGATTGAGGATGGAGGATGAGGGCTGAGGCTTGAGGGTTGAGGTTTCAGTATTGAATCCTGAGAATTCAGGATATTCTATTGAGTATCGAGAATTGAGGATTGATGGTTAGTATTGAAGATTGAGGATTGAGGATTGAGTGTTGAAGATTGAGGATTGATGATTGAACATTGAGGATTGGGGATTGAGGATTGAGGAATGAGTATTGAAGATTGAGGATTGGTGATTGAGGATTGAGGATTGAGGATTGGGGATTGAGGATTGAGCATTGAGGTTTGAGGACTGAGTGCTGAGGATTGAGGATTGAGGATTGAGGATTGAAGACTGAGTATTGGGTATTGAATATTGAGGATTGAGGATTGAGGATTGAGAGTGAGGGCTGAGGGTTGAGGATTGAGGTTTGAGTATAGAATCCTGAGAATTCAGGATATTCTATTGAGTATCGAGAAATGAGGAGTGATGGTTAGTATTGAGGATTGAGGATTGAGGATTCACTGTTGAAGATTGAGGATTGATGATTGAAGATTGAGGATTGGGGATTGAGGATTGAGGAATGAGTATTGAAGATTGAGGATTGATGATTGAGGATTGAGGATTGAGGATTGGGGATTGAGGATTGAGCATTGAGGTTTGAGGACAGAGGGCTGAGGATTGGGGATTGAGGATTGAGTATTCAGGATTAGGGCTGAGGGTTGAGGATTGAGGTTTGAGGACTGAGGACTGAGGATTGAGGATTGAGAATTGAGGATTTAGGATTGAGGATTGAAGATTGAGAATTGGGTATTGAGGATTGAAGAATGAGGATTGAGGGTTGAGGATTGAGGACGAGGACTGACGGTTGAGGATTGAGGTTTGAGGATTGAGGATTGAGGATTGAGGACTGAGGCTTGAGGATTGACGATTGAGCATAGAGGATTGAAGATTGAGGACTGGCGATTGAGGATTGAAGATTGAGGATCAAGGACTGAGGATTGGGGATTGAAGATCTAGGATTGGAGATTGATTTTTGGGGATTGAAGGTTGAGGATTGAGGATTGAGGATTGAGAATTGAGAATTGATTATGTGGACTGAGGGTTGAGGATTGAGGCTTGAGGAACGAGGATTGAGGATTGAGGATTGAGGACTGAGGATTGACGATTGAGTATTGAAGATTGAGGATTCATGACTGAGGATTGAGGATTGAGGATTGAGGATTGAGGATAGAGGATTGAAGATTGAGTATTGGGGACTGAATATTGAGGATTGAGGATTGAGGATTGAGAATGAGGGCTGAGGGTTGAGGATTGAGGTTTGAGTATAGAATCCTGAGAATTCAGGATATTCTATTGAGCATTGAGAATTTAGGATTGATGGTTGAGTATTGAGGATTGAGGATTGAGGATTGAGGATTGAGTATTGAAGATTGAGGATTGATGATTGAGGATTGAGGATTGAGTATTGAGGATTGACGCTTGAGGATTGAGTGTTGAGGATGTAGGATTGAAGAGAGAGGACTGAATGTTGAGGATTGAGTGTTGAGAATTGATGCTTGAGGTTTGGGATTTGATTATTGAATATTCTGGATTGAGTATTGAACCATCAGAATTCAGGATGTTCTATTGAGTATTGAGAATTGAGGATTGGTGGTTGAGTATTGAGGATTGACGGTTGAGGGTTGAGTGTTGAATATTGAGGATTGAGGATTGAGGATTGAGGATTGAGTATTGAAGGTTGTGGATTGAGGATTGAGGATTGAGCATTGAAGATTGAGTATTGAGGATAGAAGACTTACGATTGAGGATTGAGAATTGAGGATTGAGTATCGAGGATTGAGGATTGAAGATTTAGTATTGAGGATTGAAGATAGAGGATTGAGAATTGAGGATTTAGGATTGAGTATTGAAGATTGAGGATTGGGTACAGAGGATTGACAAATGAGGATTGAAGATTGAGTATTGAGGATAGAAGACTGACGATTGAGGATTGAGAATTGAGTATTGAAGATTGAGGATTGATGATTGAGGAATGAGGATTGAGGATTGAGGATTGAGGATTGAGGATTGAAGATTGAGGATTGGGTACTGAGGATTGAAGTATGAGGATTGAGGATTGAGGATTGAGGATTGAGTGTTGAGGATTGAAGATTGAGTATTGAGGGTAGAAAACTGACGATTGAGGATTGAGAATTGAGTATTGAAGATTGAGGATTGATGATTGAGGAATGAGGATTGAGGATTGAGGATTGAGGATTGAGTATTGAAGATTCAGTATTGAGGATTGAAGATTGGGAATTGAGGATTGAGGATTGAACATTGAGGACTGAGTGTTGAGTGTTGACTGATGAGAATTGATTTCTGTGGATAGAGGTTTGAAGATTGCAGATTGAGTATTGAGTATTGAAAACTTTGAATTGAGGATATTCTATTGAGGATTGTGGATTGACAACAGATTGTTGAGGACTGCGGTCTGAAGATTGAGGATTCATTATTGAGGATTCAGAATTGAGGATTGAGGACTAAGGATTGAGGATCGAAGATTGAGTATTGAGGATTGAGGATTGAGGATTGAAGATCGAGGATTGAGGATTGAGGATGGGGGCTGACGGTTGAGGATTGATGTTTGAGGACTGAGGACTGAGGATAGAGCATTGAGAAATGAGGATTGAGGATTGAGGATTGAGTATTGAGGATTGAAGATTGAGGATAGAGGACTGAGGATTGAAGATTGAGGATTGAGGATTGAGGATTGAGAATTGAGGGTTGAAGATTGAGTATTCAGAATTGAGGTTTGAGGACTGAGGATTGAGTACTGAGGATTGAGGATTGAGGATTGAGGATTGAAGATTGAGAATTGAAGATTGAGTATTGAGGACTGAAGATTGACGATTAAGGATTGAGGATTGAGGATTGAGGATTGAAGATTCAGTATTGAGGATTGATGGTTGAGTATTGTGGATTGAGGATCTAGGATTGGATGTTGATTATTGAGGATTGAAGATTGAGAATTCAGGATTGAGGATTGAGAATTGAGAATTGAGGATGAGGACTGAGCGTTGAGGATTGAGGATTGAGAAATGAGGATTGAGGGTTGAGGATTGAGGATTGAGGATTGAGGATTGAGGATTCAGTATTGACGATTGAGTATTGATCACTGAGGATTGAGGATTGAGTATTGAGTATTGAAGATTGAATATAGAGGATTGAAGATTCAGGATTGAGGATTGAGTATTGAGGATGGAGGATGAGGGCTGAGGGCTGAAGATTGAGGTTTGAGGATTGCAGATTGAGTATTGAGGATTGAAGATTGAGGATTCAGGATTGAGGATTGAGGATTGAGGATTGAGGATTGAGGTTTGAGGACTGAGGACTGAGGATTGTGGATTGAGGATTGAGGATTGAAGATTCAGTATTGAGGATTGAAGATTGGGAATTGAGGATTGAGGATTGAATATTGAGGACTGAGTGTTGAGTGTTGAGTGATGAGAATTGACGTTTGTGGATAGAGGTTTGAAGATTGCAGATTGAGTATTGAGTATTGAAAGCTTTGAATTGAGGATATTCAACTGAGGATTGAGGATTGACAACAGATTGATTAGGACTGAGGTCTGAAGATTGAGGGTTCAGGATTGAGGATTCAGAATTGAGGTTTGAGGACTAAGGATTGAGGATTGAGGATTGAAGGTCGAGGATTGAGGATTGAGGCTGGGGGCTGACGGTTGAGGATTGAGGTTTGAGGACTGAGGACTGAGGATAGAGCATTGAGAAATGAGGATTGAGGATTGAGGATTGAGTATTGAGGATTGAAGATTGAGGATTGAGGACTGAGGATTGAAGATTGAGGATTGAGGATTGAGGATTGAGAATTGAGGGTTGAAGATTGAGTATTCAGAATTGAGGTTTGAGGACTGAGGACTGAGGATTGAGGATTGAGAATTGAGGATTTAGGATTGAGGATTGAAGATTGAGAATTGGGTATTGAGGATTGAAGAATGAGGATTGAGGGTTGAGGATTGAGGACGAGGACTGACGGTTGAGGATTGAGGTTTGAGGATTGAGGATTGAGGATTGAGGACTGAGGCTTGAGGATTGACGATTGAGCATAGAGGATTGAAGATTGAGGACTGGCGATTGAGGATTGAAGATTGAGGATCAAGGACTGAGGATTGGGGATTGAAGATCTAGGATTGGAGATTGATTTTTGGGGATTGAAGGTTGAGGATTGAGGATTGAGGATTGAGAATTGAGAATTGATTATGTGGACTGAGGGTTGAGGATTGAGGCTTGAGGAACGAGGATTGAGGATTGAGGATTGAGGACTGAGGATTGACGATTGAGTATTGAAGATTGAGGATTCATGACTGAGGATTGAGGATTGAGGATTGAGGATTGAGGATAGAGGATTGAAGATTGAGTATTGGGGACTGAATATTGAGGATTGAGGATTGAGGATTGAGAATGAGGGCTGAGGGTTGAGGATTGAGGTTTGAGTATAGAATCCTGAGAATTCAGGATATTCTATTGAGCATTGAGAATTTAGTATTGATGGTTGAGTATTGAGGATTGAGGATTTAGGATTGAGGATTGAGTATTGAAGATTGAGGATTGATGATTGAGGATTGAGGATTGAGTATTGAGGATTGACGCTTGAGGATTGAGTGTTGAGGATGTAGGATTGAAGAGAGAGGACTGAATGTTGAGGATTGAGTGTTGAGAATTGATGCTTGAGGTTTGGGATTTGATTATTGAATATTCTGGATTGAGTATTGAACCATCAGAATTCAGGATGTTCTATTGAGTATTGAGAATTGAGGATTGGTGGTTGAGTATTGACGATTGACGGTTGAGGGTTGAGTGTTGAATATTGAGGATTGAGGATTGAGGATTGAGGATTGAGTATTGAAGGTTGTGGATTGAGGATTGAGGATTGAGGATTGAAGATTGAGTATTGAGGATAGAAGACTTACGATTGAGGATTGAGAATTGAGGATTGAGTATCGAGGATTGAGGATTGAAGATTTAGTATTGAGGATTGAAGATAGAGGATTGAGAATTGAGGATTTAGGATTGATTATTGAAGATTGAGGATTGGGTACTGAGGATTGACAAATGAGGATTGAGGATTGAGGATTGAGGACTGAGTGTTGAGGATTGAAGATTGAGTATTGAGGATAGAAGACTGACGATTGAGGATTGAGAATTGAGTATTGAAGATTGAGGATTGATGATTGAGGAATGAGGATTGAGGATTGAGGATTGAGGATTGAGGATTGAAGATTGAGGATTGGGTACTGAGGATTGAAGTATGAGGATTGAGGATTGAGGATTGAGGATTGAGTGTTGAGGATTGAAGATTGAGTATTGAGGGTAGAAAACTGACGATTGAGGATTGAGAATTGAGTATTGAAGATTGAGGATTGATGATTGAGGAATGAGGATTGAGGATTGAGGATTGAGTATTGAGTATTGAAGATTCAGTATTGAGGATTGAAGATTGGGAATTGAGGATTGAGGATTGAACATTGAGGACTCAGTGTTGAGTGTTGAGTGATGAGAATTGATTTTTGTGGATAGAGGTTTGAAGATTGCAGATTGAGTATTGAGTATTGAAAACTTTGAATTGAGGATATTCTATTGAGGATTGTGGATTGACAACAGATTGTTGAGGACTGCGGTCTGAAGATTGAGGATTCATTATTGAGGATTCAGAATTGAGGATTGAGGACTAAGGATTGAGGATCGAAGATTGAGTATTGAGGATTGAGGATTGAGGATTGAAGATCGAGGATTGAGGATTGAGGATGGGGGCTGACGGTTGAGGATTGATGTTTGAGGACTGAGGACTGAGGATAGAGCATTGAGAAATGAGGATTGAGGATTGAGGATTGAGTATTGAGGATTGAAGATTGAGGATTGTGGACTGAGGATTGAAGATTGAGGATTGAGGATTGAGGATTGAGAATTGAGGGTTGAAGATTGAGTATTCAGAATTGAGGTTTGAGGACTGAGGATTGAGTACTGAGGATTGAAGATTGAGGATTGACGATTGAAGATTGAGAATTGAAGATTGAGTATTGAGGACTGAAGATTGACGATTGAGGATTAAGGATTGAGGATTGAGGATTGAGGATTGAAGATTCAGTATTGAGGATTGATGGTTGAGTATTGTGGATTGAGGATCTAGGATTGGATGTTGATTATTGAGGATTGAAGATTGAGAATTCAGGATTGAGGATTGAGAATTGAGAATTGAGGATGAGGACTGAGCGTTGAGGATTGAGGATTGAGAAATGAGGATTGAGGGTTGAGGATTGAGGATTGAGGATTGAGGATTGAGGATTCAGTATTGACGATTGAGTATTGATCACTGAGGATTGAGGATTGAGTATTGAGTATTGAAGATTGAATATAGAGGATTGAAGATTCAGGATTGAGGATTGAGTATTGAGGATGGAGGATGAGGGCTGAGGGCTGAAGATTGAGGTTTGAGGATTGTAGATTGAGTATTGAGGATTGAAGATTGAAGATTCAGGGTTGAGGATTGAGGATTGAGGATTGAGGATTGAGGTTTGAGGACTGAGGACTGAGGATTGTGGATTGAGTATTGAGGATTGAAGATTCAGTATTGAGGATTGAAGATTGGGAATTGAGGATTGAGGATTGAATATTGAGGACTGAGTGTTGAGTGTTGAGTGATGAGAATTGACGTTTGTGGATAGAGGTTTGAAGATTGCAGATTGAGTATTGAGTATTGAAACCTTTGAATTGAGGATATTCTATTGAGGATTGAGGATTGACAACAGATTGATTAGGACTGAGGTCTGAAGATTGAGGGTTCAGGATTGAGGATTCAGAATTGAGGTTTGAGGACTAAGGATTGAGGATTGAAGATTGAGTATTGAGGATTGAGGATTGAGGATTGAAGGTCGAGGATTGAGGATTGAGGATGGGGGCTGACGGTTGAGGATTGAGGTTTGAGGACTGAGGACTGAGGATAGAGCATTGAGAAATGAGGATTGGGGATTGAGGATTGAAGATTGAGTATTGGGTATTGAGGATTGAAGAATGAGGATTGAGGATTGAGGTTTGAGGATTGAGGATTGAAGATTGAGTATTGAGGATTGAAGACTGACGATTGAGGATTGAGGATTGAGGACTGAGGATTGACGCTTGAGGATTGAGGGTTGAGGATGTAGGATTGAAGAGAGAGGACTGAGTGTTGAGGATTGAGTGTTGAGAATTGATGCTTGATGTTTGTGATTTGATTATTGAATATTCTGGATTGAGTACTGAACCATAAGAATTCAGGATGTTCTATTGAGTATTGAGAATTGATGATTGATGGTTGAGTATTGAGGATTGATGGTTGAGGGTTGAGTGTTGAATATTGAGGATTGAGGATTGAGGATTGAGGATTGATGATTGAGTATTGAAGATTGATTATTGATGATTGAATATTGAGAACTGAGGATTGAGGGTTGAGGATTGAGGAAGAGGACTGACGTTTGAGGATTGAGGTTTGAGGATAGAGGATTGAGGATTGAGGACTGAGGCTTGAGGATTGAGGACTGAGCATTAAGGATTGAAGATTGAGGATTGGGTATTGAGGTTTGAAGAATGAGGATTGAGGATTGAGGATTGAGGATTGAGGATTGAGGATTGAGGATCTAGGATTGGAGATTGATTATTGAAGATTGAAGATTGGGTATTGAGGATTGAGGATTGAGGATCTAGGATTGGAGATTGATTATTGAGTATGATGATTGAGAATTGGGTATTGAGGTTTGAAGAAGGAGGATTGAGGATTGAGGATTGAGGATTGAGGATTGAGGATCTAGGATAGGAGATTGAATATTGAGGATTGAAGATTGGGGATTGAGGATTGAGGATTGAGTATCTAGGATTGGAGATTGATTATTGAGGATGAAGATTGAGAATTGAGGATTGAGGATTGAGAATTGAGAATTGAGGATGAGGACTAAGGGTTGAGGATTGAGGGTTGAGAAATAAGGATTGGGCATTGAGGATTGAGGATTGAGGATTGAGGATTGAGGATTGAGGATTGAGTATTGAAGATTGAGTATTGATCACTGAGGATTGAGGATTGAGGATTGAGGATTGAGGATTGAGGATTGAAGATTGAGTATTGAGGATTGAAGATTGACGATTGAGGATTGAGGATTGAGGATTGAGGATTGAACGTTGAGGACTGAGTGCTGAGGGTTGAGTGATGAGAATTGATGTCTGTGGATAGAGGTTTGAAGATTGCAGTTTGAGTATTGAGTATTGAAAGCTGTGAATTGAGGATATTCTATTGAGGCTTGAGGATTGACAATTGATAGTTGAGGACTGAGGGCCGAAGATTGAGGACTCAGGATTGAGGATTCAGGATTGAGGTTTGAGGACTGAGGATTGAGTACTGAGGATTGAGGATGGAGGATTGAGGATTGAAGATTGAGAATTGAAGATTGAGTATTGAGGACTGAAGATTGACGATTGAGGATTACGGATTGAGGATTGAGGATTGAGGATTGAAGATTCAGTATTGAGGATTGATGGTTGAGTATTGTGGATTGAGGATCTAGGATTGGAGGTTGATTATTGAGGATTGAAGATTGAGAATTCAGGATTGAGGATTGAGGATTGAGAATTGAGAATTGAGGATGAGGACTGAGCGTTGAGGATTGAGGATTGAGAAATGAGGATTGAGGGTTGAGGATTGAGGATTGAGGATTGAGGATTGAGGATTCAGTATTGACGATTGAGTATTGATCACTGAGGATTGAGGATTGAGTATTGAGTATTGAAGATTGAATATAGAGGATTGAAGATTCAGGATTGAGGATTGAGTATTGAGGATGGAGGATGAGGGCTGAGGGCTGAAGATTGAGGTTTGAGGATTGTAGATTGAGTATTGAGGATTGAAGATTGAAGATTCAGGGTTGAGGATTGAGGATTGAGGATTGAGGATTGAGGTTTGAGGACTGAGGACTGAGGATTGTGGATTGAGTATTGAGGATTGAAGATTCAGTATTGAGGATTGAAGATTGGGAATTGAGGATTGAGGATTGAATATTGAGGACTGAGTGTTGAGTGTTGAGTGATGAGAATTGACGTTTGTGGATAGAGGTTTGAAGATTGCAGATTGAGTATTGAGTATTGAAACCTTTGAATTCAGGATATTCTATTGAGGATTGAGGATTGACAACAGATTGATTAGGACTGAGGTCTGAAGATTGAGGGTTCAGGATTGAGGATTCAGAATTGAGGTTTGAGGACTAAGGATTGAGGATTGAAGATTGAGTATTGAGGATTGAGGATTGAGGATTGAAGGTCGAGGATTGAGGATTGAGGATGGGGGCTGACGGTTGAGGATTGAGGTTTGAGGACTGAGGACTGAGGATAGAGCATTGAGAAATGAGGATTGGGGATTGAGGATTGAAGATTGAGTATTGGGTATTGAGGATTGAAGAATGAGGATTGAGGATTGAGGTTTGAGGATTGAGGATTGAAGATTGAGTATTGAGGATTGAAGACTGACGATTGAGGATTGAGGATTGAGGACTGAGGATTGACGCTTGAGGATTGAGGGTTGAGGATGTAGGATTGAAGAGAGAGGACTGAGTGTTGAGGATTGAGTGTTGAGAATTGATGCTTGATGTTTGTGATTTGATTATTGAATATTCTGGATTGAGTACTGAACCATAAGAATTCAGGATGTTCTATTGAGTATTGAGAATTGATGATTGATGGTTGAGTATTGAGGATTGATGGTTGAGGGTTGAGTGTTGAATATTGAGGATTGAGGATTGAGGATTGAGGATTGATGATTGAGTATTGAAGATTGAGGATTGGGTATTGAGGATTGACGATTGAGGATTGAGTATTGAGGATTGAAGATTGAGTATTGAGGATTGAGGTTTGAGGATTTAAGATTGAGGATTGAGGATTGAGGATGGGGGCTGACGGTTGAGGATTGAGGTTTGAGGACTGAGGACTGAGGATAGAGCATTGAGAAATGGGGATTGAGAATTGAGGATTGAAGATTGAGTGTTGGGTATTGAGGATTCAAGAATGAGGATTGAGGATTGTGGATTGAGGATTGAGGATAGAAGATTGAGTATTGAGGAATGAAGACTGACGATTGAGGATTGAGAATTGAGGACTGAGGATTGAGGATTGATGATTGAGGATTGAGGATTGAAGATTGAGATTTGGGTACTGAGGATTGAAGAATGAGGATTGAGGATTGAGGATTGTGGATTGAGGATTGAAGATTGAGTATTGAGGATTGAAGATTGACGATTGAGGATTGAGGATTGAGGATTGAGGATTGAACGTTGTGGGCTGAGTGTTGAGGGTTGAGTGATGAGAATTGATGTTTGTGGATAGAGGTTTCAAGATTTCAGTTTGAGTATTGAGTATTGAAAGCTCTGAATTGAGGATATTCTATTGAGGATTGAGGATTGACAATTGATAGTTGAGGACTGAGGGCCCAAGATTGAGGACTCAGGATTGAGGATTCAGAATTGAGGTTTGAGGACTGAGGATTGAGTACTGAGGATTGAGGGTTGAGGATTGAGGATTGAAGGTTGAGAATTGAAGATTGAGTATTGAGGACTGAAGATTGACGATTGAGGATTAAGGATTGAGGATTGAGGATTGAGGATTGAAGATTCAGTATTGAGGATTGATGGTTGAGTATTGTGGATTGAGGATCTAGGATTGGAGGTTGATTATTGGGGATTGAAGATTGAGAATTCAGGATTGAGGATTGAGAATTGAGAATTGAGGATGAGGACTGAGGGTTGAGGATTGAGGATTGAGAAATGAGGATTGAGGGTTGAGGATTGAGGATTGAGGATTGAGGATTGAGGATTCAGTATTGACGATTGAGTATTGATCACTGAGGATTGAGGATTGAGTATTGAGGATTGAAGGTTGAATATAGAGGATTGAAGATTCAGGATTGAGGATTGAGTATTGAGAATGGAGGAAGGGGGGCTGAGGGCTGAGGGTTGAGGTTTGAGGATTGCAGATTGAGTATTGAGGATTGAAGAATGAGGATTGAGGATTGGGGATTGAGGATTGAGGATTTAGGATTGAAGATTGAGTATTGAGGATTGAAGATTGAGGATT
The DNA here is from genome assembly GCF_051401765.1 of Calliopsis andreniformis. NCBI lineage: Eukaryota > Metazoa > Arthropoda > Insecta > Hymenoptera > Andrenidae > Calliopsis > Calliopsis andreniformis. The sequence goes on from NW_027480673.1 coordinate 87,040, forward strand.
GAGTATTAAGTATTGAAGATTGAGGATCGATGATTGAGCATTGAGGATTGAGGATTGAGGATTGAGGATTGAGGATTGAGGATTGAGGATTGAAGATTGAGGATTGGGGATTGAGGAGTGACGATTGAGTATTTAGGATTGAGGATTGAGAATTGAGGATTGATGATTCAAGATTGAGTATTGAGGATTGTAGAATGAGGATTGAGGATTGAGGATTGAGGATCGAGGATTGAAGATTCAGTATTGAGGATTGATGGTTGAGTATTGTGGATTGAGGATCTAGGATTGGAGGTTGATTATTGGGGATTGAAGATTGAGAATTCAGGATTGAGGATTGAGAATTGAGAATTGAGGATGAGGACTGAGGGTTGAGGATTGAGGATTGAGAATTGATGCTTGATGTTTGTGATTTGATTATTGAATATTCTGGATTGAGTACTGAACCATAAGAATTCAGGATGTTCTATTGAGTATTGAGAATTGATGATTGATGGTTGAGTATTGAGGATTGATGGTTCAGGGTTGAGTGTTGAATATTGAGGATTGAGGATTGAGGATTGAGGATTGATGATTGAGTATTGAAGATTGATTATTGATGATTGAATATTGAGAACTGAGGATTGAGGGTTGAGGATTGAGGAAGAGGACTGACGTTTGAGGATTGAGGTTTGAGGATAGAGGATTGAGGATTGAGGACTGAGGCTTGAGGATTGAGGACTGAGCATTAAGGATTGAAGATTGAGGATTGGGTATTGAGGTTTGAAGAATGAGGATTGAGGATTGAGGATTGAGGATTGAGGATTGAGGATCTAGGATTGGAGATTGATTATTGAAGATTGAAGATTGGGTATTGAGGATTGAGGATTGAGGATCTAGGATTGGAGATTGATTATTGAGTATGATGATTGAGAATTGGGTATTGAGGTTTGAAGAAGGAGGATTGAGGATTGAGGATTGAGGATTGAGGATTGAGGATCTAGGATAGGAGATTGAATATTGAGGATTGAAGATTGGGGATTGAGGATTGAGGATTGAGTATCTAGGATTGGAGATTGATTATTGAGGATGAAGATTGAGAATTGAGGATTGAGGATTGAGAATTGAGAATTGAGGATGAGGACTAAGGGTTGAGGATTGAGGGTTGAGAAATAAGGATTGGGCATTGAGGATTGAGGATTGAGGATTGAGGATTGAGGATTGAGGATTGAGTATTGAAGATTGAGTATTGATCACTGAGGATTGAGGATTGAGGATTGAGGATTGAGGATTGAGGATTGAAGATTGAGTATTGAGGATTGAAGATTGACGATTGAGGATTGAGGATTGAGGATTGAGGATTGAACGTTGAGGACTGAGTGCTGAGGGTTGAGTGATGAGAATTGATGTCTGTGGATAGAGGTTTGAAGATTGCAGTTTGAGTATTGAGTATTGAAAGCTGTGAATTGAGGATATTCTATTGAGGATTGAGGATTGACAATTGATAGTTGAGGACTGAGGGCCGAAGATTGAGGACTCAGGATTGAGGATTCAGGATTGAGGTTTGAGGACTGAGGATTGAGTACTGAGGATTGAGGATGGAGGATTGAGGATTGAAGATTGAGAATTGAAGATTGAGTATTGAGGACTGAAGATTGACGATTGAGGATTACGGATTGAGGATTGAGGATTGAGGATTGAAGATTCAGTATTGAGGATTGATGGTTGAGTATTGTGGATTGAGGATCTAGGATTGGAGGTTGATTATTGAGGATTGAAGATTGAGAATTCAGGATTGAGGATTGAGAATTGAGAATTGAGAATTGAGGATGAGGACTGAGGGTTGAGGATTGAGGATTGAGAAATGAGGATTGTGGGTTGAGGATTGAGGATTGAGGATTGAGGATTGAGGATTCAGTATTGACGATTGAGTATTGATCACTGAGGATTGAGGATTGAGTATTGAAGATTGAAGGCTGAATATAGAGGATTGAAGATTCAGGATTGAGGATTGAGTATTGAGGATGGAGGGTGAGGGCTAAGGGCTGAGGATTGAGGTTTGAGGATTGCAGATTGAGTATTGAGGATTCAAGATTGAGGATTCAGGATTGAGGATTGAGGATTGGGGATTGAGGATTGAGGATTCAGGATTGAAGATTGAGTATTGAGGATTGAAGATTGAGGATTGAGTATTAAGTATTGAAGATTGAGGATTGATGATTGAGCATTGAGGATTGAGGATTGAGGATTGAGGATTGAGGATTGAAGATTGAGGATTGAAGATTGAGGATTGAGGAGTGACGATTGAGTATTTAGGATTGAGGATTGAGAATTGAGGATTGATGATTCAAGATTGAGTATTGAGGATTGTAGAATGAGGATTCAGGATTGAGGATTGAGGATCGAGGATTGAAGATTTAGTATTGAGGATTGAAGATAGGCGATTGAGAATCGAGGATTGAGGATTGAGTATTGAAGGTTGAGGATTGGGTATTGAGGATTGAAGAATGAGGATTGAGGATTGAGGATTGAGGGTTGAGTGTTGTGGATTGAAGATTGAGTATTGAGGATAGAAGACTGACGATTGAGGATTGAGAATTGAGGATCGAGGATTGAGGATTGAAGATTTAGTATTGAGGATTGAAGATAGAGTGTTGAGAATTGAGGATTGAGGATTGAAGATTGAAGATTGAGGATTGTGGACTGAGGATTGAAGATTGAGGATTGAGGATTGAGGATTGAGAATTGAGGGTTGAAGATTGAGTAATCAGAATTGAGGTTTGAGGACTGAGGATTGAGTACTGAGGATTGACGATTGAGGATTGACGATTGAAGATTGAGAATTGAAGATTGAGTATTGAGGACTGAAGATTGACGATTGAGGATTAAGGATTGAGGATTGAGGATTGAGGATTGAAGATTCAGTATTGAGGATTGATGGCTGAGTATTGTGGATTGAGGATCTAGGATTGGATGTTGATTATTGAGGATTGAAGATTGAGAATTCAGGATTGAGGATTGAGAATTGAGAATTGAGGATGAGGACTGAGCGTTGAGGATTGAGGATTGAGAAATGAGGATTGAGGGTTGAGGATTGAGGATTGAGGATTGAGGATTGAGGATTCAGTATTGACGATTGAGTATTGATCACTGAGGATTGAGGATTGAGCATTGAGTATTGAAGATTGAATATAGAGGATTGAAGATTCAGGATTGAGGATTGAGTATTGAGGATGGAGGATGAGGGCTGAGGGCTGAAGATTGAGGTTTGAGGATTGTAGATTGAGTATTGAGGATTGAAGATTGAAGATTCAGGGTTGAGGATTGAGGATTGAGGATTGAGGATTGAGGTTTGAGGACTGAGGACTGAGGATTGTGGATTGAGTATTGAGGATTGAAGATTCAGTATTGAGGATTGAAGATTGGGAATTGAGGATTGAGGATTGAATATTGAGGACTGAGTGTTGAGTGTTGAGTGATGAGAATTGACGTTTGTGGATAGAGGTTTGAAGATTGCAGATTGAGTATTGAGTATTGAAACCTTTGAATTGAGGATATTCTATTGAGGATTGAGGATTGACAACAGATTGATTAGGACTGAGGTCTGAAGATTGAGGGTTCAGGATTGAGGATTCAGAATTGAGGTTTGAGGACTAAGGATTGAGGATTGAAGATTGAGTATTGAGGATTGAGGATTGAGGATTGAAGGTCGAGGATTGAGGATTGAGGATGGGGGCTGACGGTTGAGGATTGAGGTTTGAGGACTGAGGACTGAGGATAGAGCATTGAGAAATGAGGATTGGGGATTGAGGATTGAAGATTGAGTATTGGGTACTGAGGATTGAAGAATGAGGATTGAGGATTGAGGTTTGAGGATTGAGGATTGAAGATTGAGTATTGAGGATTGAAGACTGACGATTGAGGATTGAGGATTGAGGACTGAGGATTGACGCTTGAGGATTGAGGGTTGAGGATGTAGGATTGAAGAGAGAGGACTGAGTGTTGAGGATTGAGTGTTGAGAATTGATGCTTGATGTTTGTGATTTGATTATTGAATATTCTGGATTGAGTACTGAACCATAAGAATTCAGGATGTTCTATTGAGTATTGAGAATTGATGATTGATGGTTGAGTATTGAGGATTGATGGTTCAGGGTTGAGTGTTGAATATTGAGGATTGAGGATTGAGGATTGAGGATTGATGATTGAGTATTGAAGATTGATTATTGATGATTGAATATTGAGAACTGAGGATTGAGGGTTGAGGATTGAGGAAGAGGACTGACGTTTGAGGATTGAGGTTTGAGGATAGAGGATTGAGGATTGAGGACTGAGGCTTGAGGATTGAGGACTGAGCATTAAGGATTGAAGATTAAGGATTGGGTATTGAGGTTTGAAGAATGAGGATTGACAATTGATAGTTGAGGACTGAGGGCCGAAGATTGAGGACTCAGGATTGAGGATTCAGGATTGAGGTTTGAGGACTGAGGATTGAGTACTGAGGATTGAGGATGGAGGATTGAGGATTGAAGATTGAGAATTGAAGATTGAGTATTGAGGACTGAAGATTGACGATTGAGGATTACGGATTGAGGATTGAGGATTGAGGATTGAAGATTCAGTATTGAGGATTGATGGTTGAGTATTGTGGATTGAGGATCTAGGATTGGAGGTTGATTATTGAGGATTGAAGATTGAGAATTCAGGATTGAGGATTGAGGATTGAGAATTGAGAATTGAGGATGAGGACTGAGCGTTGAGGATTGAGGATTGAGAAATGAGGATTGAGGGTTGAGGATTGAGGATTGAGGATTGAGGATTGAGGATTCAGTATTGACGATTGAGTATTGATCACTGAGGATTGAGGATTGAGTATTGAGTATTGAAGATTGAATATAGAGGATTGAAGATTCAGGATTGAGGATTGAGTATTGAGGATGGAGGATGAGGGCTGAGGGCTGAAGATTGAGGTTTGAGGATTGTAGATTGAGTATTGAGGATTGAAGATTGAAGATTCAGGGTTGAGGATTGAGGATTGAGGATTGAGGATTGAGGTTTGAGGACTGAGGACTGAGGATTGTGGATTGAGTATTGAGGATTGAAGATTCAGTATTGAGGATTGAAGATTGGGAATTGAGGATTGAGGATTGAATATTGAGGACTGAGTGTTGAGTGTTGAGTGATGAGAATTGACGTTTGTGGATAGAGGTTTGAAGATTGCAGATTGAGTATTGAGTATTGAAACCTTTGAATTGAGGATATTCTATTGAGGATTGAGGATTGACAACAGATTGATTAGGACTGAGGTCTGAAGATTGAGGGTTCAGGATTGAGGATTCAGAATTGAGGTTTGAGGACTAAGGATTGAGGATTGAAGATTGAGTATTGAGGATTGAGGATTGAGGATTGAAGGTCGAGGATTGAGGATTGAGGATGGGGGCTGACGGTTGAGGATTGAGGTTTGAGGACTGAGGACTGAGGATAGAGCATTGAGAAATGAGGATTGGGGATTGAGGATTGAAGATTGAGTATTGGGTATTGAGGATTGAAGAATGAGGATTGAGGATTGAGGTTTGAGGATTGAGGATTGAAGATTGAGTATTGAGGATTGAAGACTGACGATTGAGGATTGAGGATTGAGGACTGAGGATTGACGCTTGAGGATTGAGGGTTGAGGATGTAGGATTGAAGAGAGAGGACTGAGTGTTGAGGATTGAGTGTTGAGAATTGATGCTTGATGTTTGTGATTTGATTATTGAATATTCTGGATTGAGTACTGAACCATAAGAATTCAGGATGTTCTATTGAGTATTGAGAATTGATGATTGATGGTTGAGTATTGAGGATTGATGGTTGAGGGTTGAGTGTTGAATATTGAGGATTGAGGATTGAGGATTGAGGATTGATGATTGAGTATTGAAGATTGAGGATTGGGTATTGAGGATTGACGATTGAGGATTGAGTATTGAGGATTGAAGATTGAGTATTGAGGATTGAGGTTTGAGGATTTAAGATTGAGGATTGAGGATTGAGGATGGGGGCTGACGGTTGAGGATTGAGGTTTGAGGACTGAGGACTGAGGATAGAGCATTGAGAAATGGGGATTGAGAATTGAGGATTGAAGATTGAGTGTTGGGTATTGAGGATTCAAGAATGAGGATTGAGGATTGTGGATTGAGGATTGAGGATAGAAGATTGAGTATTGAGGAATGAAGACTGACGATTGAGGATTGAGAATTGAGGACTGAGGATTGAGGATTGAGGATTGAGGATTGAGGATTGAAGATTGAGATTTGGGTACTGAGGATTGAAGAATGAGGATTGAGGATTGAGGATTGTGGATTGAGGATTGAAGATTGAGTATTGAGGATTGAAGATTGACGATTGAGGATTGAGGATTGAGGATTGAGGATTGAACGTTGTGGGCTGAGTGTTGAGGGTTGAGTGATGAGAATTGATGTTTGTGGATAGAGGTTTCAAGATTTCAGTTTGAGTATTGAGTATTGAAAGCTCTGAATTGAGGATATTCTATTGAGGATTGAGGATTGACAATTGATAGTTGAGGACTGAGGGCCCAAGATTGAGGACTCAGGATTGAGGATTCAGAATTGAGGTTTGAGGACTGAGGATTGAGTACTGAGGATTGAGGGTTGAGGATTGAGGATTGAAGGTTGAGAATTGAAGATTGAGTATTGAGGACTGAAGATTGACGATTGAGGATTAAGGATTGAGGATTGAGGATTGAGGATTGAAGATTCAGTATTGAGGATTGATGGTTGAGTATTGTGGATTGAGGATCTAGGATTGGAGGTTGATTATTGGGGATTGAAGATTGAGAATTCAGGATTGAGGATTGAGAATTGAGAATTGAGGATGAGGACTGAGGGTTGAGGATTGAGGATTGAGAAATGAGGATTGAGGGTTGAGGATTGAGGATTGAGGATTGAGGATTGAGGATTCAGTATTGACGATTGAGTATTGATCACTGAGGATTGAGGATTGAGTATTGAGGATTGAAGGTTGAATATAGAGGATTGAAGATTCAGGATTGAGGATTGAGTATTGAGAATGGTGGAAGGGGGGCTGAGGGCTGAGGGTTGAGGTTTGAGGATTGCAGATTGAGTATTGAGGATTGAAGATTGAGGATTGAGGATTGGGGATTGAGGATTGAGGATTTAGGATTGAAGATTGAGTATTGAGGATTGAAGATTGAGGATTGAGTATTAAGTATTGAAGATTGAGGATCGATGATTGAGCATTGAGGATTGAGGATTGAGGATTGAGGATTGAGGATTGAGGATTGAGGATTGAAGATTGAGGATTGGGGATTGAGGAGTGACGATTGAGTATTTAGGATTGAGGATTGAGAATTGAGGATTGATGATTCAAGATTGAGTATTGAGGATTGTAGAATGAGGATTGAGGATTGAGGATTGAGGATCGAGGATTGAAGATTCAGTATTGAGGATTGATGGTTGAGTATTGTGGATTGAGGATCTAGGATTGGAGGTTGATTATTGGGGATTGAAGATTGAGAATTCAGGATTGAGGATTGAGAATTGAGAATTGAGGATGAGGACTGAGGGTTGAGGATTGAGGATTGAGAATTGATGCTTGATGTTTGTGATTTGATTATTGAATATTCTGGATTGAGTACTGAACCATAAGAATTCAGGATGTTCTATTGAGTATTGAGAATTGATGATTGATGGTTGAGTATTGAGGATTGATGGTTCAGGGTTGAGTGTTGAATATTGAGGATTGAGGATTGAGGATTGAGGATTGATGATTGAGTATTGAAGATTGATTATTGATGATTGAATATTGAGAACTGAGGATTGAGGGTTGAGGATTGAGGAAGAGGACTGACGTTTGAGGATTGAGGTTTGAGGATAGAGGATTGAGGATTGAGGACTGAGGCTTGAGGATTGAGGACTGAGCATTAAGGATTGAAGATTGAGGATTGGGTATTGAGGTTTGAAGAATGAGGATTGAGGATTGAGGATTGAGGATTGAGGATTGAGGATCTAGGATTGGAGATTGATTATTGAAGATTGAAGATTGGGTATTGAGGATTGAGGATTGAGGATCTAGGATTGGAGATTGATTATTGAGTATGATGATTGAGAATTGGGTATTGAGGTTTGAAGAAGGTGGATTGAGGATTGAGGATTGAGGATTGAGGATTGAGGATCTAGGATAGGAGATTGAATATTGAGGATTGAAGATTGGGGATTGAGGATTGAGGATTGAGTATCTAGGATTGGAGATTGATTATTGAGGATGAAGATTGAGAATTGAGGATTGAGGATTGAGAATTGAGAATTGAGGATGAGGACTAAGGGTTGAGGATTGAGGGTTGAGAAATAAGGATTGGGCATTGAGGATTGAGGATTGAGGATTGAGGATTGAGGATTGAGGATTGAGTATTGAAGATTGAGTATTGATCACTGAGGATTGAGGATTGAGGATTGAGGATTGAGGATTGAGGATTGAAGATTGAGTATTGAGGATTGAAGATTGACGATTGAGGATTGAGGATTGAGGATTGAGGATTGAACGTTGAGGACTGAGTGCTGAGGGTTGAGTGATGAGAATTGATGTCTGTGGATAGAGGTTTGAAGATTGCAGTTTGAGTATTGAGTATTGAAAGCTGTGAATTGAGGATATTCTATTGAGGATTGAGGATTGACAATTGATAGTTGAGGACTGAGGGCCGAAGATTGAGGACTCAGGATTGAGGATTCAGGATTGAGGTTTGAGGACTGAGGATTGAGTACTGAGGATTGAGGATGGAGGATTGAGGATTGAAGATTGAGAATTGAAGATTGAGTATTGAGGACTGAAGATTGACGATTGAGGATTACGGATTGAGGATTGAGGATTGAGGATTGAAGATTCAGTATTGAGGATTGATGGTTGAGTATTGTGGATTGAGGATCTAGGATTGGAGGTTGATTATTGAGGATTGAAGATTGAGAATTCAGGATTGAGGATTGAGAATTGAGAATTGAGAATTGAGGATGAGGACTGAGGGTTGAGGATTGAGGATTGAGAAATGAGGATTGTGGGTTGAGGATTGAGGATTGAGGATTGAGGATTGAGGATTCAGTATTGACGATTGAGTATTGATCACTGAGGATTGAGGATTGAGTATTGAAGATTGAAGGCTGAATATAGAGGATTGAAGATTCAGGATTGAGGATTGAGTATTGAGGATGGAGGGTGAGGGCTAAGGGCTGAGGATTGAGGTTTGAGGATTGCAGATTGAGTATTGAGGATTCAAGATTGAGGATTCAGGATTGAGGATTGAGGATTGGGGATTGAGGATTGAGGATTCAGGATTGAAGATTGAGTATTGAGGATTGAAGATTGAGGATTGAGTATTAAGTATTGAAGATTGAGGATTGATGATTGAGCATTGAGGATTGAGGATTGAGGATTGAGGATTGAGGATTGAAGATTGAGGATTGAAGATTGAGGATTGAGGAGTGACGATTGAGTATTTAGGATTGAGGATTGAGAATTGAGGATTGATGATTCAAGATTGAGTATTGAGGATTGTAGAATGAGGATTCAGGATTGAGGATTGAGGATCGAGGATTGAAGATTTAGTATTGAGGATTGAAGATAGGCGATTGAGAATCGAGGATTGAGGATTGAGTATTGAAGGTTGAGGATTGGGTATTGAGGATTGAAGAATGAGGGTTGAGGATTGAGGATTGAGGATTGAGTGTTGTGGATTGAAGATTGAGTATTGAGGATAGAAGACTGACGATTGAGGATTGAGAATTGAGGATCGAGGATTGAGGATTGAAGATTTAGTATTGAGGATTGAAGATAGAGTGTTGAGAATTGAGGATTGAGGATTGAAGATTGAAGATTGAGTATTGATCACTGAAGATTGAGGATTGAGGATTGAGGTTTGAGGATTGAGGATAGAAGATTGAATGTTGAGGATTGAAGATTCAGGATTGAGGATTGGCGATTGAGGATGGAGGATGAGGGCTGAGGCTTGAGGGTTGAGGTTTCAGTATTGAATCCTGAGAATTCAGGATATTCTATTGAGTATCGAGAATTGAGGATTGATGGTTAGTATTGAAGATTGAGGATTGAGGATTGAGTGTTGAAGATTGAGGATTGATGATTGAAGATTGAGGATTGGGGATTGAGGATTGAGGAATGAGTATCTAAGATTGAGGATTGGTGATTGAGGATTGAGGATTGAGGATTGGGGATTGAGGATTGAGCATTGAGGTTTGAGGACTGAGTGCTGAGGATTGAGGATTGAGGATTGAGGATTGAAGACTGAGTATTGGGGATTGAATATTGAGGATTGAGGATTGAGGATTGAGAATGAGGGCTGAGGGTTGAGGATTGAGGTTTGAGTATAGAATCCTGAGAATTCAGGATATTCTATTGAGTATCGAGAAATGAGGATTGATGGTTAGTATTGAGGATTGAGGATTGAGGATTGACTGTTGAAGATTGAGGATTGATGATTGAAGATTGAGGATTGGGGATTGAGGATTGAGGAATGAGTATTGAAGATTGAGGATTGATGATTGAGGATTGAGGATTGAGGATTGGGGATTGAGGATTGAGCATTGAGGTTTGAGGACAGAGGGCTGAGGATTGAGGATTGAGTATTCAGGATTAGGGCTGAGGGTTGAGGATTGAGGTTTGAGGACTGAGGACTGAGGATTGAGGATTGAGAATTGAGGATTTAGGATTGAGGATTGAAGATTCAGAATTGGGTATTGCGGATTGAAGAATGAGGATTGAGGGTTGACGATTGAGGACGAGGACTGACGGTTGAGGATTGAGGTTTGAGGATTGAGGATTGAGGATTGAGGACTGAGGCTTGAGGATTGACGATTGAGCATAGAGGATTGAAGATTGAGGACTGGCGATTGAGGATTGAAGATTGAGGATCAAGGACTGAGGATTGGGGATTGAAGATCTAGGATTGGAGATTGATTTTTGGGGATTGAAGGTTGAGGATTGAGGATTGAGGATTGAGAATTGAGAATTGATTATGTGGACTGAGGGTTGAGGATTGAGGCTTGAGGAACGAGGATTGAGGATTTAGGATTGAGGACTGAGGATTGACGATTGAGTATTGAAGATTGAGGATTCATGACTGAGGATTGAGGATTGAGGATTGAGGATTGAGGATAGAGGATTGAAGATTGAGTATTGGGGACTGAATATTGAGGATTGAGGATTGAGGATTGAGAATGAGGGCTGAGGGTTGAGGATTGAGGTTTGAGTATAGAATCCTGAGAATTCAGGATATTCTATTGAGCATTGAGAATTTAGGATTGATGGTTGAGTATTGAGGATTGAGGATTGAGGATTGAGGATTGAGTATTGAAGATTGAGGATTGATGATTGAGGATTGAGGATTGAGTATTGAGGATTGACGCTTGAGGATTGAGTGTTGAGGATGTAGGATTGAAGAGAGAGGACTGAATGTTGAGGATTGAGTGTTGAGAATTGATGCTTGAGGTTTGGGATTTGATTATTGAATATTCTGGATAGAGTATTGAACCATCAGAATTCAGGATGTTCTATTGAGTATTGAGAATTGAGGATTGGTGGTTGAGTATTGAGGATTGACGGTTGAGGGTTGAGTGTTGAATATTGAGGATTGAGGATTGAGGATTGAGGATTGAGTATTGAAGGTTGTGGATTGAGGATTGAGGATTGAGGATTGAAGATTGAGTATTGAGGATAGAAGACTTACGATTGAGGATTGAGAATTGAGGATTGAGTATCGAGGATTCAGAATTGAAGATTTAGTATTGAGGATTGAAGATAGAGGATTGAGAATTGAGGATTTAGGATTGAGTATTGAAGATTGAGGATTGGGTACTGAGGATTGACAAATGAGGATTGAGGATTGAGGATTGAGGATTGAGTGTTGAGGATTGAAGATTGAGTATTGAGGATAGAAGACTGACGATTGAGGATTGAGAATTCAGTATTGAAGATTGAGGATTGATGATTGAGGAATGAGGATTGAGGATTGAGGATTGAGGATTGAGGATTGAAGATTGAGGATTGGGTACTGAGGATTGAAGTATGAGGATTGAGGATTGAGGATTGAGGATTGAGTGTTGAGGATTGAAGATTGAGTATTGAGGATAGAAATCTGACGATTGAGGATTGAGAATTGAGTATTGAAGATTGAGGATTGATGATTGAGGAACGAGGATTGAGGATTGAGGATTGAGGATTGAGTATTGAAGATTCAGTATTGAGGATTGAAGATTTGGGATTGAGGATTGAGGATTGAACATTGAGGACTGAGTGTTGAGTGTTGAGTGATGAGAATTGATTTTTGTGGATAGAGGTTTGAAGATTGCAGATTGAGTATTGAGTATTGAAAACTTTCAATTGAGGATATTCTATTGAGGATTGAGGATTGACAACAGATTGTTGAGGACTGAGGTCTGAAGAGTGAGGATTCAGTATTGAGGATTCAGAATTGAGGTTTGAGGACTAAGGATTGAGGATCGAAGACTGAGGATTCAGGATTGAGTACTGAGGATTGAGGATTGAGGATTGAGGATTGAAGATTGAGAATTGAAGATTGAGTATTGAGGACTGAAGATTGACGATTGAGGATTAAGGACTGAGGATTGAGGATTGAGGATTGAAGATTCAGTGTTGAGGATTGATGGTTGAGTATTGTGGATTGAGGGTCTAGGATTGGAGGTTGATTATTGAGGATTGAAGATTGAGAATTCAGGATTGTGGATTGAGAATTGAGAATTGAGGCTGAGGACTGAGGGTTGAGGATTGAGGATTGAGAAATGAGGATTGAGGATTGAGGATTGAGGATTGAGGATTGAGGATTGAGGATTGAGGATTGAGGATTGAGGATTGAGGAATCATTATTGACGATTGAGTATTGATCACTGAGGATTGAGGATTGAGTATTGAGGATTGAAGATTGAATATAGAGGATTGTAGATTCAGGATTGAGGATTGAGTATTGAGGATGGAGGATGAGGGCTGAGGGCTGAGGATTGAGGTTTGAGGATTGCAGATTGAGTACTGAGGATTGAAGATTGAGGATTCAGGATTGAGGATTGAGGATTCAGGATTGAGGATTGAGGATTTAGGATTGAAGATTGAGTATTGAGGATTGAAGATTGAGGATTGAGGATTGAGGATTGAGGATTGAGGATTGAGCATTGAAGATTGAGGATTGGGTATTGAGGATTGACGATTGAGGATTGAGTATTGAGGATTGAAGATTGAGTATTGAGGATTGAGGTTTGAGGATTTAAGATTGAGGATTGAGGATTGAGGATGGGGGCTGACGGTTGAGGATTGAGGTTTGAGGACTGTGGACTGAGGATAGAGCATTGAGAAATGGGGATTGAGAATTGAGGATTGAAGATTGAGTGTTGGGTATTGAGGATTCAAGAATGAGGATTGAGGATTGTGGATTGAGGATTGAGGATAGAAGATTGAGTATTGAGGAATGAAGACTGACGATTGAGGATTGAGAATTGAGGACTGATGATTGAGGATTGAGGATTGAGGGTTGAGAATTGATGATTGAGGATTGAAGATTGAGTATTTAGGATTGAAGGTTGAGGATTGAGGATTGAGTATTGAGGATTGACGATGAGGGCTGAGGGTTGAGGATTGAGGTTTGAGGACTGAGGACTGACGATTGAGGATTGAGAATTGAGGATTGAGGATTGAGGATTGAAGATTGAGATTTGGGTACTGAGGATTGAAGAATGAGGATTGAGGATTGAGGATTGTGGATTGAGGATTGAAGATTGAGTATTGAGGATTGAAGATTGACGATTGAGGATTGAGGATTGAGGATTGAGGATTGAACGTTGTGGGCTGAGTGTTGAGGGTTGAGTGATGAGAATTGATGTTTGTGGATAGAGGTTTCAAGATTTCAGTTTGAGTATTGAGTATTGAAAGCTCTGAATTGAGGATATTCTATTGAGGATTGAGGATTGACAATTGATAGTTGAGGACTGAGGGCCGAAGATTGAGGACTCAGGATTGAGGATTCAGAATTGAGGTTTGAGGACTGAGGATTGAGTACTGAGGATTGAGGGTTGACGATTGAGGATTGAAGGTTGAGAATTGAAGATTGAGTATTGAGGACTGAAGATTGACGATTGAGGATTAAGGATTGAGGATTGAGGATTGAGGATTGAAGATTCAGTATTGAGGATTGATGGTTGAGTATTGTGGATTGAAGGTTGAATATAGAGGATTGAAGATTCAGGATTGAGGATTGAGTATTGAGAATGGAGGAAGGGGGGCTGAGGGCTGAGGGTTGAGGTTTGAGGATTGCAGATTGAGTATTGAGGATTGAAGATTGAGGATTGAGGATTGGGGATTGAGGATTGAGGATTTAGGATTGAAGATTGAGTATTGAGGATTGAAGATTGAGGATTGAGTATTAAGTATTGAAGATTGAGGATCGATGATTGAGCATTGAGGATTGAGGATTGAGGATTGAGGATTGAGGATTGAGGATTGAGGATTGAAGATTGAGGATTGGGGCTTGAGGAGTGACGATTGAGTATTTATGATTGAGGATTGAGAATTGAGGATTGATGATTCAAGATTGAGTATTGAGGATTGTAGAATGAGGATTGAGGATTGAGGATTGAGGATCGAGGATTGAAGATTCAGTATTGAGGATTGATGGTTGAGTATTGTGGATTGAGGATCTAGGATTGGAGGTTGATTATTGGGGATTGAAGATTGAGAATTCAGGATTGAGGATTGAGAATTGAGAATTGAGGATGAGGACTGAGGGTTGAGGATTGAGGATTGAGAATTGAGGATTGAGGATTGAGGATTGAAGATTGAGGATTGGGTATTGAGGATTGAAGAATGAGGATTGAGGATTGAGGATTGAGGATTGAGTGTTGAGGATTGAAGATTGAGCATAGAGGATAGAAGACTGACGATTGAGGACTGAGAATTGAGTATTGAAGATTGAGGGTTGATGATTGAGGAATGAGGATTGAGGATTGAGGATTGAGGATTGAGTATTGAATATTGAGGATTGATGATTGAAAATTGAGGATTGAAGATTGGGGTTTGAGGATTGAGGATTGAGGTTTGAGGACTGAGGACTGAGGATTGTGGATTGAGGATTGAGGATTGAAGATTCAGTATTGAGGATTGAAGATTGGGAATTGAGGATTGAGGATTGAACATTGAGCACTGAGTGTTGAGTGTTGAGTGATGAGAATTGATGTTTGTGGATAGAGGTTTGAACATTGCAGATTGAGTATTGAGTATTGAAAACTTTGGATTGAGGATATTCTATTGAGGATTGAGAATTGACGACAGATTGATTAGGACTGAGGTCTGAAGATTGAGGATTCAGGATTGAGGATTCAGAATTGAGGTTTGAGGACTAAGGATTGAGGATTGAAGATTGAGTATTGTGGATTGAGGATTGAGGGTTGAAGATCGAGGATTGAGGATTGAGGATGGGGGCTGACGGTTGAGGATTGAGGTTTGAGGACTGAGGACTGAGGATAGAGTATTGAGAAATGAGGATTGAGGATTGAGGATTGAAGATTGAGTATTGGGTATTGAGGATTGAAGAATGAGGATTGAGGATTGAGGTTTGAGGATTGAGGATTGAAGATTGAGTATTGAGGATTGAAGACTGACGATTGAGGATTGAGGATTGAGGACTGAGGATTGACGCTTGAGGATTGAGGGTTGAGTATGTAGGATTGAAGAGAGAGGACTGAGTGTTGAGGATTGAGTGTTGAGAATTGATGCTTGAGGCTTGAGGTTTGATTATTGAATATTCTGGATTGAGTATTGAACCGTAAGAATTCAGGATGTTCTATTGAGTATTGAGAATTGAGGATTGATGGTTGAGTATTGAGGATTGATGGCTGAGTATTGAGGATTGATGGCTGAGGGTTGAGTGTTGAATATTGAGGATTGAGGATTGAGGATTGAGGATTGATTATTGAGGACTGAAGATTGATTATTGATGATTGAAGATTGAGGACTGAGGATTGAGGGTTGAGGATTGAGGACGGGGACTGACGGTTGAGGATTGAGGTTTGAGCGTTGAGGATTGAGGATTGAGGACTGAGGATTTAGGATTGAAGATTGAGTATTGAGGATTGAAGATTGAGGATTGAGGATTGAGGATTGAGGGTTGAGGATTGAGCATTGAAGATTAAGGATTGGGGATTGAGGATTGACGATTGAACATTGAAGACTGAGTGTTGAGTGTTGAGTGATGAGAATTGATGTTTGTGGATAGAGGTTTGAAGATTGCAGATTGAGTATTGAGTATTGAAAACTTTGAATTGAAGATATTCTATTGAGGATTGAGGATTGACAACAGATTGAATAGGACTGAGGTCTGAAGATTGAGGATTCAGGATTGAGGATTCAGAATTGAGGTTTGAGGACTAAGGATTGAGGATTGAAGATTGAGTATTGACGATAGAAGACTGACGATTGAGGATTGAGTATTGAGTATTGAAGATTGAGGATTGATGATTGAGAAATGAGGATTGAGGACGGGGACTGACGGTTGAGGATTGAGATTTGAGCGTTGAGGATTGAGGATTGAGGATTGAGAATTGAGGATTGAGGATAGAGGATTGAGGATTGAAGATTTAGTGTTGAGGATTGAAGATAGAGGATTGAGAATTGAGGATTGAGGATTGAGGATTGTAGATTGAGCATTGGGTACTGAGGATTGAAGAATGAGGATTGAGGATTGAGGATTGAGGATTGAGTGTTGAGGATTGAAGATTGAGTATTGACGATAGAAGACTGACGATCGAGGATTGAGTATTGAGTATTGAAGATTGAGGATTGATGATTGAGGAATGAGGATTGAGGATTGAGGATTGAGGATTGAGGATTGAAGATTGAGGATTGGGTACTGAGGATTGAAGAATGAGGATTGAGGATTGAGGATTGAGGATTGAGTGTTGAGGATTGAAGATTGAGTATTGAGGATAGAAAACTGACGATTGAGGATTGAGAATTGAGTATTGAAGATTGAGGATTGATGATTGAGTACTGAGGATTGAGGATTGAGAATTGAGGGTTGAAGATTGAGAATTGAAGATTGAGTATTGAGGACTGAAGATTGACGATTGAGGATTAAGGACTGAGGACTCAGGATTGAGGATTGAAGATTCAGTATTGAGGATTGATGGTCGAGTATTGTGGATTGAGGATCTAGGATTGGAGGTTGATTATTGAGGATTGAAGATTGAGAATTCAGGATTGAGGGTTGAGAATTGAGAATTGAGGATGAGGACTGAGGGTTGAGGATTGAGGATTGAGAAATGAGGATTGAGGATTGAGGATTGAGGATTGAGGATTGAGGATTGAGGATTCAGTATTGACGATTGAGTATTGATCACTGAGGATTGAGGATTGAGTATTGAGGATTGAAGATTGAATATAGAGGATTGAAGATTCAGGATAGAGGATTGAGTATTGAGGATGGAGGATGAGGGCTGAGGGCTGAGGATTGAGGTTTGAGGATTGCAGATTGAGTATTGAGGATTGAAGATTGAGGATTCAGGATTGAGGATTGAGGATTGAGGATTGAGGATTGAGGATTGAGGATTTAGGATTGAAGATTGAGTATTGAGGATTGAAGATTGAGGATTGAGGATTGAGGATTGAGGGTAGAGGATTGAGCATTGAAGATTAAGGATTGGGGATTGAGGATTGACGATTGAGGATTGAGTACTGAGGATTGAAGAATTAGTATTGAGGATTGAGGATTCAGGATTTAAGATTGAAGATTGAGGATTGAGGATGGGGGCTGACGGTTGAGGATTGAGGTTTGAGGACTGAGGACTGAGGATAGAGCATTGAGAATTGAGGAAGAGGACTGAGGGTTGAGGATTGAGGTTTGAGAAATGAGGATTGAGGATTGAGGATTGAGGATTGAGGATTGAGGATTGAGGATTCAGTATTGACGATTGAGTATTGATCACTGAGGACTGAGGATTGAGTATTGAGGATTGAAGATTGAATATAGAGGATTGAAAATTCAGGATTGAGGATTGGGTATTGAGGATGGAGGATGAGGGCTGAGGGATGAGGATTGAGGTTTGAGGATTGCAGATTGAGTATTGAGGATTGAAGATTGAGGATTCAGGATTGAGGATTGAGGATTGAGGATTGAGGATTGAGGATTTAGTATTGAAGGTTGAGTATTGAGGATTGAAGATTGAGGATTGAGGATTGAGGATTGAGTGTTGAGGATTGAAGATTGAGTATTGACGATAGAAGACTGACGATTGAGGATTGAGTATTGAGTATTGAAGATTGAGGATTGATGATTGAGGAATGAGGATTGAGGATTGAGGATTGAGGATTGAGGATTGAAGATTGAGGATTGGGTACTGAGGATTGAAGAATGAGGATTGAGGATTGAGGATTGAGGATTGAGTGTTGAGGATTGAAGATTGAGTATTGAGGATGGAAAGCTGACGATTGAGGATTGAGAATTGAGTATTGAAGATTGAGGATTGATGATTGAGTACTGACGATTGAGGATTGAGGATTGAGGATTGAAGATTGAGAATTGAAGATTGAGTATTGAGGACTGAAGATTGACGATTGAGGATTAAGGATTGAGGATTGAGGATTGAGGATTGAAGATTCAGTATTGAGGATTGATGGTCGAGTATTGTGGATTGAGGATCTAGGATTGGAGGTTGATTATTGAGGATTGAAGATTGAGAATTCAGGATTGAGGGTTGAGAATTGAGAATTGAGGATGAGGACTGAGGGTTGAGGATTGAGGATTGAGAAATGAGGATTGAGGATTGAGGATTGAGGATTGAGGATTGAGGATTGAGGATTCAGTATTGACGATTGAGTATTGATCACTGAGGATTGAGGATTGAGTATTGAGGATTGAAGATTGAATATAGAGGATTGAAGATTCAGGATTGAGGATTGAGTATTGAGGATGGAGGATGAGGGCTGAGGGCTGAGGATTGAGGTTTGAGGATTGCAGATTGAGTATTGAGGATTGAAGATTGAGGATTCAGGATTGAGGATTGAGGATTGAGGATTGAGGATTGAGGATTTAGGATTGAAGATTGAGTATTGAGGATTGAAGATTGAGGATTGAGGATTGAGGATTGAGGGTTGAGGATTGAGCATTGAAGATTAAGGATTGGGGATTGAGGATTGACGATTGAGGATTGAGTATTGAGGATTGAAGAATGAGTATTGAGGATTGAGGATTGAGGATTTAAGATTGAAGATTGAGGATTGAGGATGGGGGCTGACGGTTGAGGATTGGGGTTTGAGGACTGAGGACTGAGGATAGAGCATTGAGAATTGAGGATGAGGACTGAGGGTTGAGGATTGAGGTTTGAGAAATGAGGATTGAGGATTGAGGATTGAGGATTGAGGATTGAGGATTGAGGATTCAGTATTGACGATTGAGTATTGCTCACTGAGGACTGAGGATTGAGTATTGAGGATTGAAGATTGAATATAGAGGATTGAAGATTCAGGATTGAGGATTGGGTATTGGGGATGGAGGATGAGGGCTGAGGGATGAGGATTGAGGTTTGAGGATTGCAGATTGAGTATTGAGGATTGAAGATTGAGGATTCAGGATTGAGGATTGAGGATTGAGGATTGAGGATTGAGGATTTAGGATTGAAGGTTGAGTATTGAGGATTGAAGATTGAGGATTGAGGATTGAGGATTGAGGATTGAGGATTGAGCATTGAAGATTGAGGAGTGGGGATTGAGGTTTGACGATTGAGGATTGAGTATTGAGGATTGAAGGTTGAGGATTGAGGATTGAGGATTGAGGATTGAGGATTGACGATGAGGGCTGAGAGTTCAGGATTGTGGTTTGAGGACTGAGTACTGACGATTGAGGATTGAGAATTGGGGATTGAGGATTGAGGATTGAAGATTGAGGATTGGGTATTGAGGATTGAAGAATGAGGGTTGAGGATTGAGGATTGAGGATTGAGGATTGAGGATTGAAGATTGAGGTTTGGGTACTGAGGATTGAAGAATGAGGATTGAGGATTCAGGATTGAGAATGAGGGCTGAGGGTTGAGGATTGAGGTTTGAGTATAGAATCCTGAGAATTCAGGATATTCTATTGAGCATTGAGAATTTAGGATTGATGGTTGAGTATTGAGGATTGATGATTGAGGATTGAGGATTGAGTATTGAAGATTGAGGATTGATGATTGAGGATTGAGGATTGAGTATTGAGGAATGACGCTCGAGGATTGAGGATTGAAGATTGAGTATTGAGGATAGAAGACTGACGATTGGGGATTGAGAATTGAGGATTGAGGATCGAGGATTGAGGATTGACGATTTAGTATTGAAGATTGAAAATTGAGGATTGAGGATTGGGGATTGAGGTTTGAGTATTGAGGTTTGAGGACTGAGGACTGAGGATTGTGCATTGAGGATTGAGGATTGAGGATCGAGGATTGAAGATTTAGTATTGAGGATTGAAGATAGAGGATTGAGAATTGAGGATTGAGGATTGAGGATTGAAGATTGAGGATTGGGTATTGAGGATTGAGGAATGAGAATTGAGGATTGAGGATTGAGGATTGAGTGTTGAGGATTGAAGATTGAGTATTGAGGATAGAAGACTGACGATTGAGGATTGAGAATTGAGGATTGAGGATCGAGGATTGAGGATTGAAGATTTAGTATTGAGGATTGAAGATAGAGGATTGAGAATTGAGGATTGAGGATTTAGGATTGAAGATTGAGGATTGGGTACTGAGGATTGAAGAATGAGGATTGAGGATTGAGGATTGAGGATTGAGTGTTGAGGATTGAAGATTGAGTATTGAGGATAGAAGACTGACGATTGAGGATTGAGAATTGAGGATTGAGGATCGAGGATTGAGGATTGAAGATTTAGTATTGAGGATTGAAGATTGAGGATTCAGGATTGAGGATTGAGGATTGGTGATTGAGGATTGAGGATTTAGGATTGAAGATTGAGTATTGAGGATTGAAGATTGAGGATTGAGTATTAAGTATTGAAGATTGAGGATTGATGATTGAGCATTGAGGATTGAGGATTGAGGATTGAGGATTGAGGATTGGAGATTGAGGATTGAAGATTGAGGATTGAGGAGTGACGATTGAGTATTTAGGATTGAGGATTGAGAATTGAGGATTGATGATTCAAGATTGAGTATTGAGGATTGTAGGATGAGGATTCAGGATTGAGGATTGAGGATCGAGGATTGAAGATTTAGTATTGAGGATTGAAGATAGGCGATTGAGAATCGAGGATTGAGGATTGAGTATTGAAGATTGAGGATTGGGTATTGAGGATTGAAGAATGAGGATTGAGGATTGAGGATTGAGGATTGAGTGTTGTGGATTGAAGATTGAGTATTGAGGATAGAAGACTGACGATTGAGGATTGAGAATTGAGGATCGAGGATTGAGGATTGAAGATTTAGTATTGATCACTGAAGATTGAGGATTGAGGATTGAGGTTTGAGGATTGAGGATAGAAGATTGAATGTTGAGGATTGAAGATTCAGGATTGAGGATTGGCGATTGAGGATGGAGGATGAGGGCTGAGGCTTGAGGGTTGAGGTTTCAGTATTGAATCCTGAGAATTCAGGATATTCTATTGAGTATCGAGAATTGAGGATTGATGGTTAGTATTGAAGATTGAGGATTGAGGATTGAGTGTTGAAGATTGAGGATTGATGATTGAAGATTGAGGATTGGGGATTGAGGATTGAGGAATGAGTATCGAAGATTGAGGATTGGTGATTGAGGATTGAGGATTGAGGATTGGGGATTGAGGATTGAGCATTGAGGTTTGAGGACTGAGTGCTGAGGATTGAGGATTGAGGGTTGAGGATTGAAGACTGAGTATTGGGGATTGAATATTGAGGATTGAGGATTGAGGATTGAGAATGAGGGCTGAGGGTTGAGGATTGAGGTTTGAGTATAGAATCCTGAGAATTCAGGATATTCTATTGAGTATCGAGAAATGAGGATTGATGGTTAGTATTGAGGATTGAGGATTGAGGATTGACTGTTGAAGATTGAGGATTGATGATTGAAGATTGAGGATTGGGGATTGAGGATTGAGGAATGAGTATTGAAGATTGAGGATTGATGATTGAGGATTGAGGATTGAGGATTGGGGATTGAGGATTGAGCATTGAGGTTTGAGGACAGAGGGCTGAGGATTGAGGATTGAGGATTGAGTATTCAGGATTAGGGCTGAGGGTTGAGGATTGAGGTTTGAGGACTGAGGACTGAGGATTGAGGATTGAGGGCTGAGGCTTGAGGATTGACGATTGAGCATAGAGGATTGAAGATTGAGGACTGGCGATTGAGGATTGAAGATTGAGGATCAAGGACTGAGGATTGGGGATTGAAGATCTAGGATTGGAGATTGATTTTTGGGGATTGAAGGTTGAGGATTGAGGATTGAGGATTGAGAATTGAGAATTGATTATGTGGACTGAGGGTTGAGGATTGAGGCTTGAGGAACGAGGATTGAGGATTGAGGATTGAGGACTGAGGATTGACGATTGAGTATTGAAGATTGAGGATTCATGACTGAGGATTGAGGATTGAGGATTGAGGATTGAGGATAGAGGATTGAAGATTGAGTATTGGGGACTGAATATTGAGGATTGAGGATTGAGGATTGAGAATGAGGCCTGAGGGTTGAGGATTGAGGTGTGAGTATAGAATCCTGAGAATTCAGGATATTCTATTGAGCATTGAGAATTTAGAATTGATGGTTGAGTATTGAGGATTGAGGATTGAGGATTGAGGATTGAGTATTGAAGATTGAGGATTGATGATTGAGGTTTCAGGATTGAGTATTGAGGAATGACGCTCGAGGATTGAGTGTTGAGGATGTAGGATTGAAGAGAGAGGACTGAATGTTGAGGATTGAGTGTTGAGAATTGATGCTTGAGGTTTGGGATTTGATTATTGAATATTCTGGATTGAGTATTGAACCATCAGAATTCAGGATGTTCTATTGAGTATTGAGAATTGAGGATTGGTGGTTGAGTATTGAGGATTGATGGTTGAGAGTTGAGTATTGAATATTGAGGATTGAGGATTGAGGATTGAGGATTGAGTATTGAAGATTGAGGATTGATGATTGAGGATTGAGGATTGAAGATTGAGTATTGAGGATAGAAGACTGACGATTGAGGATTGAGAATTTAGGATTGAGGATCGAGGATTGAGGATTGACGATTTAGTATTGAAGATTGAAAATTGAGGTTTGAGGATTGGGGATTGAGGATTGAGTATTGAGGTTTGAGGACTGAGGATTGAAGATTGAGGATTGGGTATTGAGGATTGAAGAATGAGGATTGAGGATTGAGGATTGAGGATTGAGTGTTGAGGATTGAAGATTGAGTATTGAGGATAGAAGGCTGACGATTGAGGATTGAGAATTGAGGATTGAGGATCGAGGATTGAGGATTGAAGATTTAGTATTGAGGACTGAAGATTGAGGATTGAGAATTGAGGATTGAGGATTGAGGATTGAAGATTGAGGATTGGGTACTGAGGATTGAAGAATGAGGATTGAGGATTGAGGATTGAGGATTGAGTGTTGAGGATTGAAGATTGAGTATTGAGGATAGAAGACTGACGATTGAGGATTGAGAATTCAGTATTGAAGATTGAGGATTGATGATTGAGGAATGAGGATTGAGGATTGAGGATTGAGGATTGAGGATTGAAGATTGAGGATTGGGTACTGAGGATTGAAGTATGAGGATTGAGGATTGAGGATTGAGGATTGAGTGTTGAGGATTGAAGATTGAGTATTGAGGATAGAAATCTGACGATTGAGGATTGAGAATTGAGTATTGAAGATTGAGGATTGATGATTGAGGAACGAGGATTGAGGATTGAGGATTGAGGATTGAGTATTGAAGATTCAGTATTGAGGATTGAAGATTTGGGATTGAGGATTGAGGATTGAACATTGAGGACTGAGTGTTGAGTGTTGAGTGATGAGAATTGATTTTTGTGGATAGAGGTTTGAAGATTGCAGATTGAGTATTGAGTATTGAAAACTTTCAATTGAGGATATTCTATTGAGGATTGAGGATTGACAACAGATTGTTGAGGACTGAGGTCTGAAGAGTGAGGATTCAGTATTGAGGATTCAGAATTGAGGTTTGAGGACTAAGGATTGAGGATCGAAGACTGAGGATTCAGGATTGAGTACTGAGGATTGAGGATTGAGGATTGAGGATTGAAGATTGAGAATTGAAGATTGAGTATTGAGGACTGAAGATTGACGATTGAGGATTAAGGACTGAGGATTGAGGATTGAGGATTGAAGATTCAGTGTTGAGGATTGATGGTTGAGTATTGTGGATTGAGGGTCTAGGATTGGAGGTTGATTATTGAGGATTGAAGATTGAGAATTCAGGATTGTGGATTGAGAATTGAGAATTGAGGCTGAGGACTGAGGGTTGAGGATTGAGGATTGAGAAATGAGGATTGAGGATTGAGGATTGAGGATTGAGGATTGAGGATTGAGGATTGAGGAATCATTATTGACGATTGAGTATTGATCACTGAGGATTGAGGATTGAGTATTGAGGATTGAAGATTGAATATAGAGGATTGTAGATTCAGGATTGAGGATTGAGTATTGAGGATGGAGGATGAGGGCTGAGGGCTGAGGATTGAGGTTTGAGGATTGCAGATTGAGTACTGAGGATTGGAGATTGAGGATTCAGGATTGAGGATTGAGGATTCAGGATTGAGGATTGAGGATTTAGGATTGAAGATTGAGTATTGAGGATTGAAGATTGAGGATTGAGGATTGAGGATTGAGGATTGAGGATTGAGCATTGAAGATTGAGGATTGGGTATTGAGGATTGACGATTGAGGATTGAGTATTGACGATTGAAGATTGAGTATTGAGGATTGAGGTTTGAGGATTTAAGATTGAGGATTGAGGATTGAGGATGGGGGCTGACGGTTGAGGATTGAGGTTTGAGGACTGAGGACTGAGGATAGAGCATTGAGAAATGGGGATTGAGAATTGAGGATTGAAGATTGAGTGTTGGGTATTGAGGATTCAAGAATGAGGATTGAGGATTGTGGATTGAGGATTGAGGATGGAAGATTGAGTATTGAGGAATGAAGACTGACGATTGAGGATTGAGAATTGAGGACTGAGGATTGAGGATTGAGGATTGAGGGTTGAGAATTGATGATTGAGGATTGAAGATTGAGTATTGAGGATTGAAGGTTGAGGATTGAGGATTGAGTATTGAGGATTGACGATGAGGGCTGAGGGTTGAGGATTGAGGTTTGAGGACTGAGGACTGACGATTGAGGATTGAGAATTGAGGATTGAGGATTGAGGATTGAAGATTGAGATTTGAGTACTGAGGATTGAAGAATGAGGATTGAGGATTGAGGATTGTGGATTGAGGATTGAAGATTGAGTATTGAGGATTGAAGATTGACGATTGAGGATTGAGGATTGAGGATTGAGGATTGAACGTTGTGGGCTGAGTGTTGAGGGTTGAGTGATGAGAATTGATGTTTGTGGATAGAGGTTTCAAGATTTCAGTTTGAGTATTGAGTATTGAAAGCTCTGAATTGAGGATATTCTATTGAGGATTGAGGATTGACAATTGATAGTTGAGGACTGACGGCCGAAGATTGAGGACTCAGGATTGAGGATTCAGAATTGAGGTTTGAGGACTGAGGATTGAGTACTGAGGATTGAGGGTTGAGGATTGAGGATTGAAGGTTGAGAATTGAAGATTGAGTATTGAGGACTGAAGATTGACGATTGAGGATTAAGGATTGAGGATTGAGGATTGAGGATTAAAGATTCAGTATTGAGGATTGATGGTTGAGTATTGTGGATTGAGGATCTAGGATTGGAGGTTGATTATTGGGGATTGAAGATTGAGAATTCAGGATTGAGGATTGAGAATTGAGAATTGAGGATGAGGACTGAGGGTTGAGGATTGAGGATTGAGAAATGAGGATTGAGGGTTGATGATTGAGGAATGAGGATTGAGGATTGAGGATTGAGGATTGAGTATTGAATATTGAGGATTGATGATTGAAAATTGAGGATTGAAGATTGGGGTTTGAGGATTGAGGATTGAGGTTTGAGGACTGAGGACTGAGGATTGTGGATTGAGGATTGAGGATTGAAGATTCAGTATTGAGGATTGAAGATTGGGAATTGAGGATTGAGGATTGAACATTGAGCACTGAGTGTTGAGTGTTGAGTGATGAGAATTGATGTTTGTGGATAGAGGTTTGAAGATTGCAGATTGAGTATTGAGTATTGAAAACTTTGGATTGAGGATATTCTATTGAGGATTGAGAATTGACGACAGATTGATTAGGACTGAGGTCTGAAGATTGAGGATTCAGGATTGAGGATTCAGAATTGAGGTTTGAGGACTAAGGATTGAGGATTGAAGATTGAGTATTGTGGATTGAGGATTGAGGGTTGAAGATCGAGGATTGAGGATTGAGGATGGGGGCTGACGGTTGAGGATTGAGGTTTGAGGACTGAGGACTGAGGATAGAGTATTGAGAAATGAGGATTGAGGATTGAGGATTGAAGATTGAGTATTGGGTATTGAGGATTGAAGAATGAGGATTGAGGATTGAGGTTTGAGGATTGAGGATTGAAGATTGAGTATTGAGGATTGAAGACTGACGATTGAGGATTGAGGATTGAGGACTGAGGATTGACGCTTGAGGATTGAGGGTTGAGTATGTAGGATTGAAGAGAGAGGACTGAGTGTTGAGGATTGAGTGTTGAGAATTGATGCTTGAGGCTTGAGGTTTGATTATTGAATATTCTGGATTGAGTATTGAACCGTAAGAATTCAGGATGTTCTATTGAGTATTGAGAATTGAGGATTGATGGTTGAGTATTGAGGATTGATGGCTGAGTATTGAGGATTGATGGCTGAGGGTTGAGTGTTGAATATTGAGGATTGAGGATTGAGGATTGAGGATTGATTATTGAGGACTGAAGATTGATTATTGATGATTGAAGATTGAGGACTGAGGATTGAGGGTTGAGGATTGAGGACGGGGACTGACGGTTGAGGATTGAGGTTTGAGCGTTGAGGATTGAGGATTGAGGACTGAGGATTTAGGATTGAAGATTGAGTATTGAGGATTGAAGATTGAGGATTGAGGATTGAGGATTGAGGGTTGAGGATTGAGCATTGAAGATTAAGGATTGGGGATTGAGGATTGACGATTGAACATTGAAGACTGAGTGTTGAGTGTTGAGTGATGAGAATTGATGTTTGTGGATAGAGGTTTGAAGATTGCAGATTGAGTATTGAGTATTGAAAACTTTGAATTGAAGATATTCTATTGAGGATTGAGGATTGACAACAGATTGAATAGGACTGAGGTCTGAAGATTGAGGATTCAGGATTGAGGATTCAGAATTGAGGTTTGAGGACTAAGGATTGAGGATTGAAGATTGAGTATTGACGATAGAAGACTGACGATTGAGGATTGAGTATTGAGTATTGAAGATTGAGGATTGATGATTGAGGAATGAGGATTGAGGACGGGGACTGACGGTTGAGGATTGAGGTTTGAGCGTTGAGGATTGAGGATTGAGGATTGAGAATTGAGGATTGAGGATAGAGGATTGAGGATTGAAGATTTAGTGTTGAGGATTGAAGATAGAGGATTGAGAATTGAGGATTGAGGATTGAGGATTGTAGATTGAGCATTGGGTACTGAGGATTGAAGAATGAGGATTGAGGATTGAGGATTGAGGATTGAGTGTTGAGGATTGAAGATTGAGTATTGACGATAGAAGACTGACGATCGAGGATTGAGTATTGAGTATTGAAGATTGAGGATTGATGATTGAGGAATGAGGATTGAGGATTGAGGATTGAGGATTGAGGATTGAAGATTGAGGATTGGGTACTGAGGATTGAAGAATGAGGATTGAGGATTGAGGATTGAGGATTGAGTGTTGAGGATTGAAGATTGAGTATTGAGGATAGAAAACTGACGATTGAGGATTGAGAATTGAGTATTGAAGATTGAGGATTGATGATTGAGTACTGAGGATTGAGGATTGAGAATTGAGGATTGAAGATTGAGAATTGAAGATTGAGTATTGAGGACTGAAGATTGACGATTGAGGATTAAGGACTGAGGACTCAGGATTGAGGATTGAAGATTCAGTATTGAGGATTGATGGTCGAGTATTGTGGATTGAGGATCTAGGATTGGAGGTTGATTATTGAGGATTGAAGATTGAGAATTCAGGATTGAGGGTTGAGAATTGAGAATTGAGGATGAGGACTGAGGGTTGAGGATTGAGGATTGAGAAATGAGGATTGAGGATTGAGGATTGAGGATTGAGGATTGAGGATTGAGGATTCAGTATTGACGATTGAGTATTGATCACTGAGGATTGAGGATTGAGTATTGAGGATTGAAGATTGAATATAGAGGATTGAAGATTCAGGATAGAGGATTGAGTATTGAGGATGGAGGATGAGGGCTGAGGGCTGAGGATTGAGGTTTGAGGATTGCAGATTGAGTATTGAGGATTGAAGATTGAGGATTCAGGATTGAGGATTGAGGATTGAGGATTGAGGATTGAGGATTTAGGATTGAAGATTGAATATTGAGGATTGAAGATTGAGGATTGAGGATTGAGGATTGAGGGTAGAGGATTGAGCATTGAAGATTAAGGATTGGGGATTGAGGATTGACGATTGAGGATTGAGTACTGAGGATTGAAGAATGAGTATTGAGGATTGAGGATTCAGGATTTAAGATTGAAGATTGAGGATTGAGGATGGGGGCTGACGGTTGAGGATTGTGGTTTGAGGACTGAGGACTGAGGATAGAGCATTGAGAATTGAGGAAGAGGACTGAGGGTTGAGGATTGAGGTTTGAGAAATGAGGATTGAGGATTGAGGATTGAGGATTGAGGATTGAGGATTGAGGATTCAGTATTGACGATTGAGTATTGATCACTGAGGACTGAGGATTGAGTATTGAGGATGGTTGAGAGTTGAGTATTGAATATTGAGGATTGAGGATTGAGGATTGAGGATTGAGTATTGAAGATTGAGGATTGATGATTGAGGATTGAGGATTGAAGATTGAGTATTGAGGATAGAAGACTGACGATTGAGGATTGAGAATTTAGGATTGAGGATCGAGGATTGAGGATTGACGATTTAGTATTGAAGATTGAAAATTGAGGTTTGAGGATTGGGGATTGAGGATTGAGTATTGAGGTTTGAGGACTGAGGATTGAAGATTGAGGATTGGGTATTGAGGATTGAAGAATGAGGATTGAGGATTGAGGATTGAGGATTGAGTGTTGAGGATTGAAGATTGAGTATTGAGGATAGAAGGCTGACGATTGAGGATTGAGAATTGAGGATTGAGGATCGAGGATTGAGGATTGAAGATTTAGTATTGAGGACTGAAGATTGAGGATTGAGAATTGAGGATTGAGGATTGAGGATTGAAGATTGAGGATTGGGTACTGAGGATTGAAGAATGAGGATTGAGGATTGAGGATTGAGGATTGAGTGTTGAGGATTGAAGATTGAGTATTGAGGATAGAAGACTGACGATTGAGGATTGAGAATTGAGTATTGAAGATTGAGGATTGATGATTGAGGAATGAGGATTGAGGATTGAGGATTGAGGATTGAGGATTGAAGATTGAGTATTGGGTACTGAGGATTGAAGAATGAGTATTGAGGATTGAGGATTGAGGATTGAGTGTTGAGGATTGAAGATTGAGTATTGAGGATAGAAATCTGACGATTGAAGATTGAGAATTGAGTATTGAAGATTGAGGATTGATGATTGAGGAACGAGGATTGAGGATTGAGGATTGAGGATTGAGTATTGAAGATTCAGTATTGAGGATTGAAGATTTGGGATTGAGGATTGAGGATTGAACATTGAGGACTGAGTGTTGAGTGTTGAGTGATGAGAATTGATTTTTGTGGATAGAGGTTTGAAGATTGCAGATTGAGTATTGAGTATTGAAAACTTTCAATTGAGGATATTCTATTGAGGATTGAGGATTGACAACAGATTGTTGAGGACTGAGGTCTGAAGAGTGAGGATTCAGTATTGAGGATTCAGAATTGAGGTTTGAGGACTAAGGATTGAGGATCGAAGACTGAGGATTCAGGATTGAGTACTGAGGATTGAGGATTGAGGATTGAGGATTGAAGATTGAGAATTGAAGATTGAGTATTGAGGACTGAAGATTGACGATTGAGGATTAAGGATTGAGGATTGAGGATTGAGGATTGAAGATTCAGTGTTGAGGATTGATGGTTGAGTATTGTGGATTGAGGATCTAGGATTGGAGGTTGATTATTGAGGATTGAAGATTGAGAATTCAGGATTGTGGATTGAGAATTGAGAATTGAGGCTGAGGACTGAGGGTTGAGGATTGAGGATTGAGAAATGAGGATTGAGGATTGAGGATTGAGGATTGAGGATTGAGGATTGAGGAATCATTATTGACGATTGAGTATTGATCACTGAGGATTGAGGATTGAGTATTGAGGATTGAAGATTGAATATAGAGGATTGTAGATTCAGGATTGAGGATTGAGTATTGAGGATGGAGGATGAGGGCTGAGGGCTGAGGATTGAGGTTTGAGGATTGCAGATTGAGTACTGAGGATTGAAGATTGAGGATTCAGGATTGAGGATTGAGGATTCAGGATTGAGGATTGAGGATTTAGGATTGAAGATTGAGTATTGAGGATTGAAGATTGAGGATTGAGGATTGAGGATTGAGGATTGAGGATTCAGCATTGAAGATTGAGGATTGGGGATTGAGAATTGACGATTGAGGATTGAGTATTGAGGATTGAAGATTGAGTATTGAGGATTGAGGTTTGAGGATTTAAGATTGAGGATTGAGGATTGAGGATGGGGGCTGACGGTTGAGGATTGAGGTTTGAGGACTGAGGACTGAGGATAGAGCATTGAGAAATGGGGTTGAGAATTGAGGATTGAAGATAGAGTATTGGGTATTGAGGATTCAAGAATGAGGATTGAGGATTGTGGATTGAGGATTGAGGATAGAAGATTGAGTATTGAGGATTGAAGACTGACGATTGAGGATTGAGAATTGAGGACTGAGGATTGAGGATTGAGGATTGAGGGTTGAGAATTGATGATTGAGGATTGAAGATTGAGTATTGAGGATTGAAGGTTGAGGATTGAGGATTGAGTATTGAGGATTGACGATGAGGGCTGAGGGTTGAGGATTGAGGTTTGAGGACTGAGGACTGACGATTGAGGATTGAGAATTGAGGATTGAGGATTGAGGATTGAAGATTGAGGTTTGGGTACTGAGGATTGAAGAATGAGGATTGAGGATTGAGGATTGTGGATTGAGGATTGAAGATTGAGTATTGAGGATTGAAGATTGACGATTGAGGATTGAGGATTGAGGATTGAGGATTGAACGTTGAGGACTGAGTGTTGAGGGTTGAGTGATGAGAATTGATGTTTGTGGATAGAGGTTTCAAGATTTCAGTTTGAGTATTGAGTATTGAAAGCTCTGAATTGAGGATATTCTATTGAGGATTGAGGATTGACAATTGATATTTGATGACTGAGGGCCGAAGATTGAGGACTCAGGATTGAGGATTCAGAATTGAGGTTTGAGGACTGAGGATTGAGTACTGAGGATTGAGGATTGAGGATTGAGGATTGAAGATTGAGAATTGAAGATTGAGTATTGAGGACTGAAGATTGACGATTGAGGATTAAGGATTGAGGATTGAGGATTGAGGATTGAAGATTCAGTATTGACGATTGAGTATTGATCACTGAGGATTGAGGATTGAGTATTGAGGATTGAAGGTTGAAAATAGAGGATTGAAGATTCAGGATTGAGGATTGAGTATTGAGAATGGAGGAAGGGGGGCTGAGGGCTGAGGATTGAGGTTTGAGGATTGCAGATTGAGTATTGAGGATTGAAGATTGAGGATTGAGGATTGGGGATTGAGGATTGAGGATTTAGGATTGAGGATTGAGGATTGAGTGTTGAGGATTGAAGATTGAGTATAGAGGATAGAAGAATGGCGATTGAGGACTGAGAATTGAGTATTGAAGATTGAGGGTTGATGATTGAGGAATGAGGATTGAGGATTGGGGATTGAGGATTGAGTATTGAATATTGAGGATTGATGATTGAAAATTGAGGATTGAGGATTGGGGTTTGAGGATTGAGGATTGAGGTTTGAGGACTGAGGACTGAGGATTGTGGATTGAGGATTGAGTATTGAAGATTCAGTATTGAGGATTGAAGATTGGGAATTGAGGATTGAGGATTGAACATTGAGCACTGAGTGTTGAGTGTTGAGTGATGAGAATTGATGTTTGTGTATAGATGTTTGAAGATTGCAGATTGAGTATTGAGTATTGGAAACTTTGGATTGAGGATATTCTATTGAGGATTGAGAATTGACGACAGATTGATTGGGACTGAGGTCTGAAGATTGAGGATTCAGGATTGAGGATTCAGAATTGAGGTTTGAGGACTAAGGATTGAGGATTGAAGATTGAGTATTGTGGATTGAGGATTGAGGATTGAAGATCGAGGATTGAGGATTGAGGATGGGGGCTGACGGTTGAGGATTGAGGTTTGAGGACTGAGGACTGAGGATAGAGTATTGAGAAATGAGGATTGAGGATTGAGGATTGAAGATTGAGTATTGGGTATTGAGGATTGAAGAATGAGGATTGAGGATTGAGGTTTGAGGATTGAGGATTGAAGATTGAGTATTGAGGATTGAAGACTGACGATTGAGGATTGAGGATTGAGGACTGAGGATTGACGCTTGAGGATTGAGGGTTGAGGATGTAGGATTGAAGAGAGAGGACTGAGTGTTGAGGATTGAGTGTTGAGAATTGATGCTTGAGGTTTGAGGTTTGATTATTGAATATTCTGGATTGAGTATTGAACCGTAAGAATTCAGGATGTTCTATTGAGTATTGAGAATTGAGGATTGATGGTTGAGTATTGAGGATTGATGGCTGAGTATTGAGGATTGATGGCTGAGGGTTGAGTGTTGAATATTGAGGATTGAGGATTGAGGATTGAGGATTGATTATTGAGGACTGAAGATTGATTATTGATGATTGAAGATTGAGGACTGAGGATTGAGGGTTGAGGATTGAGGACGGGGACTGTCGGTTGAGGATTGAGGTTTGAGCGTTGAGGATTGAGGATTGAGGACTGAGGATTTAGGATTGAAGATTGAGTATTGAGGATTGAAGATTGAGGATTGAGGATTGAGGATTGAGGGTGGAGGATTGAGCATTGAAGATTAAGGATTGGGGATTGAGGATTGACGATTGAACATTGAGGACTGAGTGTTGAGTGTTGAGTGATGAGAATTGATGTTTGTGGATAGAGGTTTGAAGATTGCAGATTGAGTATTGAGTATTGAAAACTTTGAATTGAAGATATTCTATTGAGGATTGAGGATTGACAACAGATTGATTAGGACTGAGGTCTGAAGATTGAGGATTCAGGATTGAGGATTCAGAATTGAGGTTTGAGGACTAAGGATTGAGGATTGAAGATTGAGTATTGACGATAGAAGACTGACGATTGAGGATTGAGTATTGAGTATTGAAGATTGAGGATTGATGATTGAGGAATGAGGATTGAGGTCGGGGACTGACGGTTGAGGATTGAGGTTTGAGCGTTGAGGATTGAGGATTGAGGATTGAGAATTGAGGATTGAGGATAGAGGATTGAGGATTGAAGATTTAGTGTTGAGGATTGAAGATAGAGGATTGAGAATTGAGGATTGAGGATTGAGGATTGTAGATTGAGCATTGGGTACTGAGGATTGAAGAATGAGGATTGAGGATTCAGGATTGAGGATTGAGTGTTGAGGATTGAAGATTGAGTATTGACGATAGAAGACTGACGATTGAGGATTGAGTATTGAGTATTGAAGATTGAGGATTGATGATTGAGGAATGAGGATTGAGGATTGAGGATTGAGGATTGAGGATTGAAGATTGAGGATTGGGTACTGAGGATTGAAGAATGAGGATTGAGGATTGAGGATTGAGGATTGAGTGTTGAGGATTGAAGATTGAGTATTGAGGATGGAAAACTGACGATTGAGGATTGAGAATTGAGTATTGAAGATTGCGGATTGATGATTGAGTACTGAGGATTGAGGATTGAGGATTGAGGATAGAAGATTGAGAATTGAAGATTGAGTATTGAGGACTGAAGATTGACGATTGAGGATTAAGGATTGAGGATTGAGGATTGAGGATTGAAGATTCAGTATTGAGGATTGATGGTCGAGTATTGTGGATTGAGGATCTAGGATTGGAGGTTGATTATTGAGGATTGAAGATTGAGAATTCAGGATTGAGGGTTGAGAATTGAGAATTGAGGATGAGGACTGAGGGTTGAGGATTGAGGATTGAGAAATGAGGATTGAGGATTGAGGATTGAGGATTGAGGATTGAGGATTGAGGATTCAGTATTGACGATTGAGTATTGATCACTGAGGATTGAGGATTGAGTATTGAGGATTGAAGATTGAATATAGAGGATTGAAGATTCAGGATTGAGGATTGAGTATTGAGGATGGAGCATGAGGGCTGAGGGCTGAGGATTGAGGTTTGAGGATTGCAGATTGAGTATTGAGGATTGAAGATTGAGGATTCAGGATTGAGGATTGAGGATTGAGGATTGAGGATTGAGGATTTAGGATTGAAGATTGAGTATTGAGGATTGAAGATTGAGGATTGAGGATTGAGGATTGAGGGTTGAGGATTGAGCATTGAAGATTAAGGATTGGGGATTGAGGATTGACGATTGAGGATTGAGTATTGAGGATTGAAGAATGAGTATTGAGGATTGAGGATTGAGGATTTAAGATTGAAGATTGAGGATTGAGGATGGGGGCTGACGGTTGAGGATTGGGGTTTGAGGACTGAGGACTGAGGATAGAGCATTGAGAATTGAGGATGAGGACTGAGGGTTGAGGATTGAGGTTTGAGAAATGAGGACTGAGGATTGAGGATTGAGGATTGAGGATTGAGGATTGAGGATTCAGTATTGACGATTGAGTATTGATCACTGAGGACTGAGGATTGAGTATTGAGGATTGAAGATTGAATATAGAGGATTGAAGATTCAGGATTGAGGATTGGGTATTGGGGATGGAGGATGAGGGCTGAGGGATGAGGATTGAGGTTTGAGGATTGCAGATTGAGTATTGAGGATTGAAGATTGAGGATTCAGGATTGAGGATTGAGGATTGAGGATTGAGGATTGAGGATTTAGGATTGAAGGTTGAGTATTGAGGATTGAAGATTGAGGATTGAGGATTGAGGATTGAGGATTGAGGATTGAGCATTGAAGATTGAGGAGTGGGGATTGAGGTTTGACGATTGAGGATTGAGTATTGAGGATTGAAGGTTGAGGATTGAGGATTGAGGATTGAGGATTGAGGATTGAGTGTTGAAGATTGATGATTCATGATTGAGGATTGAGCATTGAAGATTGAGGATTGGGGATTGAGGATTGACGATTGAGGATTGATTATTGAGGATTGAAGATTGAGTATTGATGATTGAAGATTGAGGATTGAGGATTGAGGGTTGAGGAATGAGGACGAGGACTGACGGTTGAGGATTGAGGTTTGAGGATTGAGGATTGAGGATTGAGGACTGAGGCTTGAGGATTGACGATTGAGCATAGAGGATTGAAGATTGAGGACTGGCGATTGAGGATTGAAGATTGAGGATTAAGGACTGAGGATTGGGGATTGAGGATCTAAGATTGGAGATTGATTTTTGGAGATTGAAGGTTGAGGTTTGAGGATTGCAGTTTGAGTATTGAGGATTGAAGATTGAGGATTCAGGATTGAGGATTGAGGATTGAGGATTGAGGATTGAGGATTGAGGATTTAGGATTGAAGATTGAGTATTGAGGATTGAAGATTGAGGATTGAGGATTGAGGATTGAGGGTTGAGGATTGAGCATTGAAGATTAAGGATTGGGGATTGAGGATTGACGATTGAGGATTGAGTACTGAGGATTGAAGAATGAGTATTGAGGATTGAGGATTGAGGATTTGAGATTGAAGATTGAGGATTGAGGATGGGGGCTGACGGTTGAGGATTGGGGTTTGAGGACTGAGGACTGAGGATAGAGCATTGAGAATTGAGGATGAGGACTGAGAGTTGAGGATTGAGGTTTGAGAAATGAGGATTGAGGATTGAGGATTGAGGATTGAGGATTGAGGATTGAGGATTGAGGATTCAGTATTGACGATTGAGTATTGATCACTGAGGACTGAGGATTGAGTATTGAGGATTGAAGATTGAATATAGAGGATTGAAGATTCAGGATTGAGGATTGGGTATTGGGGATGGAGGATGAGGGCTGAGGGATGAGGATTGAGGTTTGAGGATTGCAGATTGAGTATTGAGGGTTGAAGATTGAGGATTCAGGATTGAGGATTGAGGATTGAGGATTGAGGATTGAGGATTTAGGATTGAAGGTTGAGTATTGAGGATTGAAGATTGAGGATTGAGGATTGAGGATTGAGGATTGAGGATTGAGCATTGAAGATTGAGGAGTGGGGATTGAGGTTTGACGATTGAGGATTGAGTATTGAGGATTGAAGGTTGAGGATTGAGGATTGAGGATTGAGGATTGAGGATTGACGATGAGGGCTGAGAGTTGAGGATTGTGGTTTGAGGACTGAGGACTGACGATTGAGGATTGAGAATTGGGGATTGAGGATTGAGGATTGAAGATTGAGGATTGGGTATTGAGGATTGAAGAATGAGGGTTGAGGATTGAGGATTGAGGATTGAGGATTGAGAATTGAAAATTGAGGTTTGGGTACTGAGGATTGAAGAATGAGGATTGAGGATTGAGGATTGAGAATGAGGGCTGAGGGTTGAGGATTGAGGTTTGAGTATAGAATCCTGAGAATTCAGGATATTCTATTGAGCATTGAGAATTTAGGATTGATGGTTGAGTATTGAGGATTGATGATTGAGGATTGAGGATTGAGTATTGAAGATTGAGGATTGATGATTGAGGATTGAGGATTGAGTATTGAGGAATGACGCTCGAGGATTGAGTGTTGAGGATGTAGGATTGAAGAGAGAGGACTGAATGTTGAGGATTGAGCGTTGAGAATTGATGCTTTAGGTTTGGGATTTGATTATTGAATATTCTGGATTGAGAATTAACCCATCAGA
Source organism: Calliopsis andreniformis (assembly GCF_051401765.1). Classification (NCBI taxonomy): domain Eukaryota; kingdom Metazoa; phylum Arthropoda; class Insecta; order Hymenoptera; family Andrenidae; genus Calliopsis; species Calliopsis andreniformis. The sequence continues at coordinate 124,352 of NW_027480673.1, forward strand.
ATTCAGGATGTTCTATTGAGTATTGAGAATTGAGGATTGGTGGTTGAGTATTGAGGATTGATGGTTGATGGTTGAGTGGTGAATATTGAGGATTGAGGATTGAGGATTGAGGATTGAGTATTGAAGGTTGAGGATTGATGATTGAGGATTGAGGATTGAAGATTGAGTATTGAGGATAGAAGACTGACGATTGAGGATTGAGAATTGAGGATTGAGGATCGAGGATTGAGGATTGACGATTTAGTATTGAAGATTGAAAATTGAGGATTGAGGATTGGGGATTGAGGATTGAGTATTGAGGTTTGAGGACTGAGGACTGAGGATTGTGCATTGAGGATTGAGGATTGAGGATCGAGGATTGAAGATTTAGTATTGAGGATTGAAGATAGAGGATTGAGAATTGAGGATTGAGGATTGAGGATTGAAGATTGAGGATTGGGTATTGAGGATTGAAGAATGAGAATTGAGGATTGAGGATTGAGGATTGAGTGTTGAGGATTGAAGATTGAGTATTGAGGATAGAAGACTGACGATTGAGGATTGAGAATTGAGGATTGAGGATCGAGGATTGAGGATTGAAGATTTAGTATTGAGGATTGAAGATAGAGGATTGAGTATTGAAGATTGCGGATTGATGATTGAGTACTGAGGATTGAGGATTGAGGATTGAGGATAGAAGATTGAGAATTGAAGATTGAGTATTGAGGACTGAAGATTGACGATTGAGGATTAAGGATTGAGGATTGAGGATTGAGGATTGAAGATTCAGTATTGAGGATTGATGGTCGAGTATTGTGGATTGAGGATCTAGGATTGGAGGTTGATTATTGAGGATTGAAGATTGAGAATTCAGGATTGAGGGTTGAGAATTGAGAATTGAGGATGAGGACTGAGGGTTGAGGATTGAGGATTGAGAAATGAGGATTGAGGATTGAGGATTGAGGATTGAGGATTGAGGATTGAGGATTCAGTATTGACGATTGAGTATTGATCACTGAGGATTGAGGATTGAGTATTGAGGATTGAAGATTGAATATAGAGGATTGAAGATTCAGGATTGAGGATTGAGTATTGAGGATGGAGCATGAGGGCTGAGGGCTGAGGATTGAGGTTTGAGGATTGCAGATTGAGTATTGAGGATTGAAGATTGAGGATTCAGGATTGAGGATTGAGGATTGAGGATTGAGGATTGAGGATTTAGGATTGAAGATTGAGTATTGAGGATTGAAGATTGAGGATTGAGGATTGAGGATTGAGGGTTGAGGATTGAGCATTGAAGATTAAGGATTGGGGATTGAGGATTGACGATTGAGGATTGAGTATTGAGGATTGAAGAATGAGTATTGAGGATTGAGGATTGAGGATTTAAGATTGAAGATTGAGGATTGAGGATGGGGGCTGACGGTTGAGGATTGGGGTTTGAGGACTGAGGACTGAGGATAGAGCATTGAGAATTGAGGATGAGGACTGAGGGTTGAGGATTGAGGTTTGAGAAATGAGGACTGAGGATTGAGGATTGAGGATTGAGGATTGAGGATTGAGGATTCAGTATTGACGATTGAGTATTGATCACTGAGGACTGAGGATTGAGTATTGAGGATTGAAGATTGAATATAGAGGATTGAAGATTCATGATTGAGGATTGGGTATTGGGGATGGAGGATGAGGGCTGAGGGATGAGGATTGAGGTTTGAGGATTGCAGATTGAGTATTGAGGATTGAAGATTGAGGATTCAGGATTGAGGATTGAGGATTGAGGATTGAGGATTGAGGATTTAGGATTGAAGGTTGAGTATTGAGGATTGAAGATTGAGGATTGAGGATTGAGGATTGAGGATTGAGGATTGAGCATTGAAGATTGAGGAGTGGGGATTGAGGTTTGACGATTGAGGATTGAGTATTGAGGATTGAAGGTTGAGGATTGAGGATTGAGGATTGAGGATTGAGGATTGAGTGTTGAAGATTGATGATTCATGATTGAGGATTGAGCATTGAAGATTGAGGATTGGGGATTGAGGATTGACGATTGAGGATTGATTATTGAGGATTGAAGATTGAGTATTGATGATTGAAGATTGAGGATTGAGGATTGAGGGTTGAGGAATGAGGACGAGGACTGACGGTTGAGGATTGAGGTTTGAGGATTGAGGATTGAGGATTGAGGACTGAGGCTTGAGGATTGACGATTGAGCATAGAGGATTGAAGATTGAGGACTGGCGATTGAGGATTGAAGATTGAGGATTAAGGACTGAGGATTGGGGATTGAGGATCTAAGATTGGAGATTGATTTTTGGAGATTGAAGGTTGAGGTTTGAGGATTGCAGTTTGAGTATTGAGGATTGAAGATTGAGGATTCAGGATTGAGGATTGAGGATTGAGGATTGAGGATTGAGGATTGAGGATTTAGGATTGAAGATTGAGTATTGAGGATTGAAGATTGAGGATTGAGGATTGAGGATTGAGGGTTGAGGATTGAGCATTGAAGATTAAGGATTGGGGATTGAGGATTGACGATTGAGGATTGAGTACTGAGGATTGAAGAATGAGTATTGAGGATTGAGGATTGAGGATTTGAGATTGAAGATTGAGGATTGAGGATGGGGGCTGACGGTTGAGGATTGGGGTTTGAGGACTGAGGACTGAGGATAGAGCATTGAGAATTGAGGATGAGGACTGAGAGTTGAGGATTGAGGTTTGAGAAATGAGGATTGAGGATTGAGGATTGAGGATTGAGGATTGAGGATTGAGGATTGAGGATTCAGTATTGACGATTGAGTATTGATCACTGAGGACTGAGGATTGAGTATTGAGGATTGAAGATTGAATATAGAGGATTGAAGATTCAGGATTGAGGATTGGGTATTGGGGATGGAGGATGAGGGCTGAGGGATGAGGATTGAGGTTTGAGGATTGCAGATTGAGTATTGAGGGTTGAAGATTGAGGATTCAGGATTGAGGATTGAGGATTGAGGATTGAGGATTGAGGATTTAGGATTGAAGGTTGAGTATTGAGGATTGAAGATTGAGGATTGAGGATTGAGGATTGAGGATTGAGGATTGAGCATTGAAGATTGAGGAGTGGGGATTGAGGTTTGACGATTGAGGATTGAGTATTGAGGATTGAAGGTTGAGGATTGAGGATTGAGGATTGAGGATTGAGGATTGACGATGAGGGCTGAGAGTTGAGGATTGTGGTTTGAGGACTGAGGACTGACGATTGAGGATTGAGAATTGGGGATTGAGGATTGAGGATTGAAGATTGAGGATTGGGTATTGAGGATTGAAGAATGAGGGTTGAGGATTGAGGATTGAGGATTGAGGATTGAGAATTGAAGATTGAGGTTTGGGTACTGAGGATTGAAGAATGAGGATTGAGGATTGAGGATTGAGAATGAGGGCTGAGGGTTGAGGATTGAGGTTTGAGTATAGAATCCTGAGAATTCAGGATATTCTATTGAGCATTGAGAATTTAGGATTGATGGTTGAGTATTGAGGATTGATGATTGAGGATTGAGGATTGAGTATTGAAGATTGAGGATTGATGATTGAGGATTGAGGATTGAGTATTGAGGAATGACGCTCGAGGATTGAGTGTTGAGGATGTAGGATTGAAGAGAGAGGACTGAATGTTGAGGATTGAGCGTTGAGAATTGATGCTTTAGGTTTGGGATTTGATTATTGAATATTCTGGATTGAGAATTAACCCATCAGAATTCAGGATGTTCTATTGAGTATTGAGAATTGAGGATTGGTGGTTGAGTATTGAGGATTGATGGTTGATGGTTGAGTGGTGAATATTGAGGATTGAGGATTGAGGATTGAGGATTGAGTATTGAAGGTTGAGGATTGATGATTGAGGATTGAGGATTGAAGATTGAGTATTGAGGATAGAAGACTGACGATTGAGGATTGAGAATTGAGGATTGAGGATCGAGGATTGAGGATTGACGATTTAGTATTGAAGATTGAAAATTGAGGATTGAGGATTGGGGATTGAGGATTGAGTATTGAGGTTTGAGGACTGAGGACTGAGGATTGTGCATTGAGGATTGAGGATTGAGGATCGAGGATTGAAGATTTAGTATTGAGGATTGAAGATAGAGGATTGAGAATTGAGGATTGAGGATTGAGGATTGAAGATTGAGGATTGGGTATTGAGGATTGAAGAATGAGAATTGAGGATTGAGGATTGAGGATTGAGTGTTGAGGATTGAAGATTGAGTATTGAGGATAGAAGACTGACGATTGAGGATTGAGAATTGAGGATTGAGGATCGAGGATTGAGGATTGAAGATTTAGTATTGAGGATTGAAGATAGAGGATTGAGAATTGAGGATTGAGGATTTAGGATTGAAGATTGAGGATTGGGTACTGAGGATTGAAGAATGAGGATTGAGGATTGAGGATTGAGGTTTGAGTGTTGAGGATTGAAGATTGAGTATTGAGGATAGAAGACTGACGATTGAGGATTGAGAATTGAGTATTGAAGATTGAGGATTGATGATTGAGGAATGAGGATTGAGGATTGAGGATTGAGGATTGAGGACTGAAGATTGAGGATTGGGTACCGAGGATTGAAGAATGAGGATTGAGGATTGAGGATTGAGGATTGAGTGTTGAGGATTGAAGATTGAGTATTGAGGATAGAAGACTGACGATTGAGGATTGAGAATTGAGTGTTGAAGATTGAGGATTGATGATTGGGGAATGAGGATTGAGGATTGAGGATTGAGGATTGAGTATTGAAGATTCAGTATTGAGGATTGAAGATTGGGAATTGAGGATTGAGGATTGAACATTGAGGACTGAGTGTTGAGTGTTGAGTGATGAGAATTGATTTTTGTGGATAGAGGTTTGAAGATTGCAGATTGAGTATTGAGTATTGAAAACTTTGAATTGAGGATATTCTATTGAGGATTGAGGATTGACAACAGATTGTTGAGGACTGAGGTCTGAAGAGTGAAGATTCAGTATTGAGGATTCAGAATTGAGGTTTGAGGACTAAGGATTGAGGATCGAAGATTGAGTATTGAGGATTGAGGATTGAGGATTGAAGATCGAGGATTGAGGATTGAGGATGGGGGCTGACGGTTGAGGATTGAGGTTTGAGGACTGAGGACTGAGGATAGAGCATTGAGAAATGAGGATTGAGGATTGAGGATTGAAGATTGAGTATTGGTTATTGAGGATTGAAGAATGAGGATTGAGGACTGAGGTTTGAGGATTGAGGATTGCAGATTGAGTATTGAGGATTGAAGATTGAGGATTGAGGATTGAGCATTGAAGATTGAGGATTGGGTATTGAGGATTGACGATTGAGGATTGAGTATTGGGGATTGAAGATTCAGTATTGAGGATTGATGGTTGGGTATTGTGGATTCAGGATCTAGGATTGGAGATTGATTATTGAGGATTGAAGATTGAGAATTCAGGATTGAGGATTGAGAATTGAGAATTGAGGATGAGGACTGAGGGTTGAGGGTTGAGGTTTGAGAAATGAGGATTGAGGATTGAGGATTGAGGATTGAGGATTGAGGATTGATTATTGAGGATTGAAGATTGAGTATTGATGATTGATGATTGAGGATTGAGGATTGAGGGTTGAGGATTGAGGACGAGGACTGACGGTTGAGGATTGAGGTTTGAGGATTGAGGATTGAGGATTGTGGACTGAGGCTTGAGGATTGACGATTGAGCATAGATGATTGAAGATTGAGGACTGGCGATTGAGGATTGAAGATTGAGGATTAAGGACTGAGGATTGGGGATTGAGGATCTAAGATTGGAGATTGATTTTTGGAGATTGAAGGTTGAGGATTGAGGATTGAGGATTGAGAATTGAGAATTGAGGATGTGGACTGAGGGTTGAGGATTGAGGTTTGAGGACCGAGGGTTGAGGATTGAGGATTGAGGACTGAGGATTGACGATTGAGTATTGAAGATTGAGGATTTATGACTGAGGCTTGAGGATTGAGGATTGAGGATTGAGAATTGAGGATTGAAGATTGAGTATTGGGGATTCAATATTGAGGACTGAGGATTGAGGATTGAGAATGAGGGCTGAGGGTTGAGGATTGAGGTTAGAGGATTGAGGATTGAGGATTGAGGATTGAGGCTTGAGGATTGAGGATTGAGCATTGAGGATTGAAGATTGATGATTGGGTATTGAGGTTTGAAGAATGAGGATTGAGGGTTGAGGATTGAGGATTGAGGATTGAGGATCTAGAATTGGAGATTGATTATTGAGGATTGAAGATTGGGGATTGAGGATTGAGGATTGAGGATCTAGGATTGGAGATTGATTATTGATCACTGAGGATTGAGGATTGAGGATTGAGGTTTGAGGATTGAGGATTGAAGATTGAATGTTGAGGATTGAACATTCAGGATTGAGGATTGGCGGTTGAGAATGGAGGATGAGGGCTGAGGGTTGAGGATTGAGGTTTCAGTATTGAATCCTGAGAATTCAGGATATTCTATTGAGTATCGAGAATTGAGGATTGATGGTTAGTATTGAGGATTGAGGATTGAGGATTGAGTGTTGAAGATAGAGGATTGATGATTGCAGATTGAGTATTGTGGATTGAAGATTGAGGATTCAGGATTGAGGATTGAGGATTGAGGATTGAGGATTGAGGATTGAGGAGTGAAGATTGAGTATTGATTATTGAAGATTGAGGATTGAGGATTGAGGATTGAGGATTGAGGATTGAGCAATGAAGATTGAGGATTGGGGATTGAGGATTGACGATTGAGGATTGAGTATTGAGGATTGAAGGTTGAGTATTGATGATTGAAGGTTGAGGATTGAGGATTGATGATTGAAAATTGAGGATTGAGGATTGGGGATTGAGGATTGAGGATTGAGATTTGAGGACTGAGGGCTGAGGATTGTGGATTGGGATTGAGGATTGAAGATTCAGTATTGAGGATTGAAGATTGGGAATTGAGGATTGAGGATTGAACACTGAGGACTGAGAGTTGAGTGTTGAGTGATGAGAATTGATGTTTGTGGATCGAGGTTTGAAGATTGCAGATTGAGTATTGAGTATTGAAAACTTTGAATTGAGGATATTCTATTGAGGATTGAGGATTGACAACAGATTGATTAGGACTGAGGTCTGAAGATTGAGGATTAAGGATTGAGGATTCAGAATTGACGCTTGAGGATTGAGGGTTGAGGATGTAGGATTGAAGAGAGAGGACTGAGTGTTGAGGATTGAGTGTTGAGAATTGATGCTTGAGGTTTGAGGTTTGATTATTGGATATTCTGGATTGAGTATTGAACCATAAGAATTCAGGATGTTCTATTGAGTATTGAGAATTGAGGATTGATGGTTGAGTATTGAGGATTGATGGTTGGGGGTTGAGGATTGAGGATTGAGTATTGAAGATTAAGTATTGATCACTGAGGATTGAGGATTGAGGATTGAGGTTTGAGGATTGAATATTGAAGATTGAATATTGAGGATTTAAGATTCAGGATTGAGGATTGACGATTGGGGATGGAGGATGAGGGCTGAGGGCTGAGGTTTGAGGTTTCAGTATTGAATCCTGAGAATTCAGGATATTCTATTGAGTATCGAGAATTGAGGATTGATGGTTAGTATTGAGGATTGAGGATTGAGGATTGAGTGTTGAAGATAGAGGATTGATGATTGCAGATTGAGTATTGTGGATTGAAGATTGAGGATTCAGGATTGAGGATTGAGGATTGAGGATTGAGGATTGAGGATTGAGGAGTGAAGATTGAGTATTGATTATTGAAGATTGAGGATTGAGGATTGAGGATTGAGGATTGAGGATTGAGCAATGAAGATTGAGGATTGGGGATTGAGGATTGACGATTGAGGATTGAGTATTGAGGATTGAAGGTTGAGTATTGATGATTGAAGGTTGAGGATTGAGGATTGATGATTGAAAATTGAGGATTGAGGATTGGGGATTGAGGATTGAGGATTGAGATTTGAGGACTGAGGGCTGAGGATTGTGGATTGGGATTGAGGATTGAAGATTCAGTATTGAGGATTGAAGATTGGGAATTGAGGATTGAGGATTGAACACTGAGGACTGAGAGTTGAGTGTTGAGTGATGAGAATTGATGTTTGTGGATCGAGGTTTGAAGATTGCAGATTGAGTATTGAGTATTGAAAACTTTGAATTGAGGATATTCTATTGAGGATTGAGGATTGACAACAGATTGATTAGGACTGAGGTCTGAAGATTGAGGATTAAGGATTGAGGATTCAGAATTGACGCTTGAGGATTGAGGGTTGAGGATGTAGGATTGAAGAGAGAGGACTGAGTGTTGAGGATTGAGTGTTGAGAATTGATGCTTGAGGTTTGAGGTTTGATTATTGGATATTCTGGATTGAGTATTGAACCATAAGAATTCAGGATGTTCTATTGAGTATTGAGAATTGAGGATTGATGGTTGAGTATTGAGGATTGATGGTTGGGGGTTGAGGATTGAGGATTGAGTATTGAAGATTAAGTATTGATCACTGAGGATTGAGGATTGAGGATTGAGGTTTGAGGATTGAATATTGAAGATTGAATATTGAGGATTTAAGATTCAGGATTGAGGATTGACGATTGGGGATGGAGGATGAGGGCTGAGGGCTGAGGTTTGAGGTTTCAGTATTGAATCCTGAGAATTCAGGATATTCTATTGAGTATCGAGAATTGAGGATTGATGGTTAGTATTGAGGATTGATGATTGAGGATTGAGTGTTGAAGATTGAGGATTGATGATTGAAGATTGAGGATTGGGGATTGAGGATTGAGGAATGAGTATTGAAGATTGAGGGTTGATGATTGAGGATTGAGGATTGAGGATTGGGGATTGAGGATTGAGCATTGTGGTTTGAGGACTGAGGGCTGAGGATTGAGGATTGAGGATTGAGGATTGAGGCTTGAGGTCTGAGGACTGAGGATTGAGGATTGAGAATTGAGGATTTAGGATTGAGGATTGAAGATTGAGGATTGGGTATTGAGGATTGAAGGATGAGGATTGAGGATTGAGGATTGAGGATTGAGGATTGAGGGTTGAAGGTTGAGGATTGGGTATTGAGGATTGAAGACTGAGGATTGAGGATTGAGGATTGAGGATTGAGGATTGAAGATTGAGTATAGGGGATTGAAGATTGAGGATTGTGGATTGAGGATTGAGGATTGAGGATTGAAGATTGAGTATTGAGGATTGAAGATTGAGGATTGAGTATTGAGGATTGAGGATTGAGGATTGAGGATTGAGTGTTGAAGATTGATGATTGATGATTGAGGATTGAGCATTGAAGATTGAGGATTGGGGATTGAGGATTGACGATTGAGGATTGATTATTGAGGATTGAAGATTGAGAATTCAGGATTGAGGATTGAGAATTGAGAATTGAGGATGAGGACTGAGGGTTGAGGGTTGAGGTTTGAGAAATGAGGATTGAGGATTGAGGATTGAGGATTGAGGATTGAGGATTGATTATTGAGGATTGAAGATTGAGTATTGATGATTGATGATTGAGGATTGAGGATTGAGGGTTGAGGATTGAGGACGAGGACTGACGGTTGAGGATTGAGGTTTGAGGATTGAGGATTGAGGATTGTGGACTGAGGCTTGAGGATTGACGATTGAGCATAGATGATTGAAGATTGAGGACTGGCGATTGAGGATTGAAGATTGAGGATTAAGGACTGAGGATTGGGGATTGAGGATCTAAGATTGGAGATTGATTTTTGGAGATTGAAGGTTGAGGATTGAGGATTGAGGATTGAGAATTGAGAATTGAGGATGTGGACTGAGGGTTGAGGATTGAGGTTTGAGGACCGAGGGTTGAGGATTGAGGATTGAGGACTGAGGATTGACGATTGAGTATTGAAGATTGAGGATTTATGACTGAGGCTTGAGGATTGAGGATTGAGGATTGAGAATTGAGGATTGAAGATTGAGTATTGGGGATTCAATATTGAGGACTGAGGATTGAGGATTGAGAATGAGGGCTGAGGGTTGAGGATTGAGGTTAGAGGATTGAGGATTGAGGATTGAGGATTGAGGCTTGAGGATTGAGGATTGAGCATTGAGGATTGAAGATTGATGATTGGGTATTGAGGTTTGAAGAATGAGGATTGAGGGTTGAGGATTGAGGATTGAGGATTGAGGATCTAGAATTGGAGATTGATTATTGAGGATTGAAGATTGGGGATTGAGGATTGAGGATTGAGGATCTAGGATTGGAGATTGATTATTGATCACTGAGGATTGAGGATTGAGGATTGAGGTTTGAGGATTGAGGATTGAAGATTGAATGTTGAGGATTGAACATTCAGGATTGAGGATTGGCGGTTGAGAATGGAGGATGAGGGCTGAGGGTTGAGGATTGAGGTTTCAGTATTGAATCCTGAGAATTCAGGATATTCTATTGAGTATCGAGAATTGAGGATTGATGGTTAGTATTGAGGATTGAGGATTGAGGATTGAGTGTTGAAGATAGAGGATTGATGATTGCAGATTGAGTATTGTGGATTGAAGATTGAGGATTCAGGATTGAGGATTGAGGATTGAGGATTGAGGATTGAGGATTGAGGAGTGAAGATTGAGTATTGATTATTGAAGATTGAGGATTGAGGATTGAGGATTGAGGATTGAGGATTGAGCAATGAAGATTGAGGATTGGGGATTGAGGATTGACGATTGAGGATTGAGTATTGAGGATTGAAGGTTGAGTATTGATGATTGAAGGTTGAGGATTGAGGATTGATGATTGAAAATTGAGGATTGAGGATTGGGGATTGAGGATTGAGGATTGAGATTTGAGGACTGAGGGCTGAGGATTGTGGATTGGGATTGAGGATTGAAGATTCAGTATTGAGGATTGAAGATTGGGAATTGAGGATTGAGGATTGAACACTGAGGACTGAGAGTTGAGTGTTGAGTGATGAGAATTGATGTTTGTGGATCGAGGTTTGAAGATTGCAGATTGAGTATTGAGTATTGAAAACTTTGAATTGAGGATATTCTATTGAGGATTGAGGATTGACAACAGATTGATTAGGACTGAGGTCTGAAGATTGAGGATTAAGGATTGAGGATTCAGAATTGACGCTTGAGGATTGAGGGTTGAGGATGTAGGATTGAAGAGAGAGGACTGAGTGTTGAGGATTGAGTGTTGAGAATTGATGCTTGAGGTTTGAGGTTTGATTATTGGATATTCTGGATTGAGTATTGAACCATAAGAATTCAGGATGTTCTATTGAGTATTGAGAATTGAGGATTGATGGTTGAGTATTGAGGATTGATGGTTGGGGGTTGAGGATTGAGGATTGAGTATTGAAGATTAAGTATTGATCACTGAGGATTGAGGATTGAGGATTGAGGTTTGAGGATTGAATATTGAAGATTGAATATTGAGGATTTAAGATTCAGGATTGAGGATTGACGATTGGGGATGGAGGATGAGGGCTGAGGGCTGAGGTTTGAGGTTTCAGTATTGAATCCTGAGAATTCAGGATATTCTATTGAGTATCGAGAATTGAGGATTGATGGTTAGTATTGAGGATTGATGATTGAGGATTGAGTGTTGAAGATTGAGGATTGATGATTGAAGATTGAGGATTGGGGATTGAGGATTGAGGAATGAGTATTGAAGATTGAGGGTTGATGATTGAGGATTGAGGATTGAGGATTGGGGATTGAGGATTGAGCATTGTGGTTTGAGGACTGAGGGCTGAGGATTGAGGATTGAGGATTGAGGATTGAGGCTTGAGGTCTGAGGACTGAGGATTGAGGATTGAGAATTGAGGATTTAGGATTGAGGATTGAAGATTGAGGATTGGGTATTGAGGATTGAAGGATGAGGATTGAGGATTGAGGATTGAGGATTGAGGATTGAGGGTTGAAGGTTGAGGATTGGGTATTGAGGATTGAAGACTGAGGATTGAGGATTGAGGATTGAGGATTGAGGATTGAAGATTGAGTATAGGGGATTGAAGATTGAGGATTGTGGATTGAGGATTGAGGATTGAGGATTGAAGATTGAGTATTGAGGATTGAAGATTGAGGATTGAGTATTGAGGATTGAGGATTGAGGATTGAGGATTGAGTGTTGAAGATTGATGATTGATGATTGAGGATTGAGCATTGAAGATTGAGGATTGGGGATTGAGGATTGACGATTGAGGATTGATTATTGAGGATTGAAGATTGAGTATTGATGATTGAAGATTGAGGATTGAGGATTGAGGGTTGAGGATTGAGGACGAGGACTGACGGTTGAGGATTGAGGTTTGATGATTGAGGATTGAGGATTGAGGACTGAGGCTTGAGGATTGACGATTGAGCATAGAGGATTGAAGATTGAGGACTGGCGATTGAGGATTGAAGATTGAGGATTAAGGGCTGAGGATTGGGGATTGAGGATCTAAGATTGGAGATTGATTTTTGGAGATTGAAGGTTGAGGATTGAGGATTGAGGATTGAGAATTGAGAATTGAGGATGTGGACTGAGGGTTGAGGATTGAGGTTTGAGGACCGAGGGTTGAGGATTGAGGATTGAGGACTGAGGATTGACGATTGAGTATTGAAGATTGAGGATTTATGACTGAGGATTGAGGATTGAGGATTGAGGATTGAGAATTGAGGATTGAAGATTGAGTATTGGGGATTGAATATTGAGGACTGAGGATTGAGGATTGAGAATGAGGGCTGAGGGTTGAGGATTGATGTTAGAGGATTGAGGATTGAGGATTGAGGACTGAGGCTTGAGGATTGAGGATTGAGCATTGAGGATTGAGGATTGGTGATTGGGTATTGAGGTTTGAAGAATGAGGATTGAGGGTTGAGGATTGAAGATTGAGGATTGAGGATCTAGGATTGGAGATTGATTATTGAGGATTGAAGATTGGGGATTGAGGATTGAGGATTGAGGATCTAGGATTGGAGATTGATTATTGATCACTGAGGATTGAGGATAGAGGATTGAGGTTTGAGGATTGAGGATTGAAGATTGAATGTTGAGGATTGAACATTCAGGATTGAGGATTGGCGGTTGAGAATGGAGGATGAGGGCTGAGGGTTGAGGATTGAGGTTTCAGTATTGAATCCTGAGAATTCAGGATATTCTATTGAGTATCGAGAATTGAGGATTGATGGTTAGTATTGAGGATTGAGGATTGAGGATTGAGTGTTGAAGATAGAGGATTGATGATTGAAGATTGAGGATTGAGGTTTGAGGATTGAGGATTGAGGATTGAGGACTGAGGCTTGAGGATTGAGGATTGAGCATTGAGGATTGAAGATTGAGGATTGGGTATTGAGATTTGAAGAATGAGGATTGAGGATTGAGGATTGAGGATTGAGGATTGAGGATCTAGGATTGGAGATTGATTATTGAGGATTGAAGATTGGGGATTGAGGATTGAGGATTGAGGATCTAGGATTGGAGATTGATTATTGAGTATGAAGATTGAGAATTGGGTATTGAGGTTTGAAGAATGAGGATTGAGGATTGAGGATTGAGGATTGAGGATTGAGGTTTGAGGATCTAGGATTGGAGATTGAATATTGAGGATTGAAGATTGGGGATTGAGGATTGAGGATTGAGTATCTAGGATTGGAGATTGATTATTGAGGATGAAGATTGAGAATTGAGGATTGAGGATTGAGAATTGAGAATTGAGGATGGAGACTAAGGGTTGAGGATTGAGGGTTGAGAAATGAGGATTGGGGATTGAGGATTTAGGATTGAGGATTGAGGATTGAGGATTGAGGATAGAGTATTGAAGATTGAGTATTGATCACTGAGGATTGAGGATTGAGGATTGCAGATTGAGTATTGTGGATTGAAGATTGAGGATTCAGGATTGAGGATTGAGGATTGAGGATTGAGGATTGAGGATTGAGGATTGAAGATTGAGTATTGATTATTGAAGATTGAGGATTGAGGAGTGAGGATTGAGGATTGAGGATTGAGCATTGAAGATTGAGGATTGGGGATTGAGGATTGACGATTGAGGATTGAGTATTGAGGATTGAAGGTTGAGTATTGATGATTGAATGTTGAGGATTGATGATTGGGGGTTGAGGATTGAGGACGAAGACTGACGGTTGAGGATTGAGGTTTGAGGATTGAGGATTGAGGATTGAGGACTGAGGCTTGAGGATTGACGATTGAGCATAGAGGATTGAAGATTGAGGACTGGCGATTGAGGATTGAAGATTGAGGATTAAAGACTGAGGATTGGGGATTGAGGATCTAGGATTGGAGATTGATTTTTGGGGATTGAAAATTGAGGATTGAGGATTGAGGATTGAGAATTGAGAATTGAGGATGTGGACTGAGGGATGAGGATTGAGGATTGAGGAACGAGGATTGAGGATTGAGGATTGAGGACTGAGGATTGACGATTGAGTGTTGAAGATTGAAGATTTATGACTGAGGATTGAGGATTGAGGATTGAGGATTGAGGATTGAGGATTGAAGATTGAGTATTGGGGATTGAATATTGAGGATTGAGGATTGAGGATTGAGAATGAGGGCTGAGGTTTGAGGATTGAGGTATGAGTATAGAATCCTGAGAATTCAGGATATTCTATTGAGCATTGATAATTTAGGATTGATGGTTGAGTATTGAGGATTGAGAATTGAGGATTGAGGATTGAGTATTGAAGATTGAGGATTGATGATTGAGGATTGAGGATTGAGTATTGAGGATTGACGCTTGAGGATTGAGGGTTGAGGATGTAGTATTGAAGTGAGAGGACTGAGTGTTGAGGATTGAGTGTTGAGAATTGATGCTTGAGGTTTGATGTTTGATTATTGAATATTCTGGATTGAGTATTGAACCATCAGAATTCAGGATGTTCTATTGAGTATTGACAACTGAGGATTGATGGTTGAGGGTTGAGTGTTGAATATAGAGGACTCAGGATTGAGGAATGAGGATTGAGTATTGAAGATTGAGGATTGATGATTGAGGATTGAGGATTGAGGATTGGGGATTGAGGATTGAGCATTGAGGCTTGAGGACTGAGGGCTTAGTTTTGAGGATTGAGGATTGAGGATTAAGGATGAGGGCTGAGGGTTGAGGATTGAGGTTTGAGGACTGAGGACTGAGGATTGATGATTGAGAATTGAGGATTGAGTACTGAGGATTGAAGATTGAGGATTGGGTATTGAGGATTGAAGAATGAGGATTGAGGATTGAGGTTTGATGATTGAGGATTGAAGATTGAGTATTGAGGATTGAAGATTGACGATTGCGGATTGAGGATTGATTACTGAGAATTGACGCTTGAGGATTGAGGGTTGAGGATGTCGGATTGAAGAGAGAGGACTGAGTGTTGAGGATTGAGTGTTGAGAATTGATGCTTGAGGTTTGAGATTTGATTATTGAATATTCTGGATTGAGTATTGAACCATAAGGATTCAGGATGTTCTATTGAGTATTGAGAATTGAGGATTGATGGTTGAGTATTGAGGATTGATGGTTGAGGGTTGAGTGATGAATATTGAGGATTGAGGATTAAGGATTGAGGATTGATGATTGAGGATTGAAGATTGATTATTGATGATTGAAGATTGAGGACTGAGGATTGAGTGTTGTGGATTGAGGACGAGGACTGAGGGTTGAATATTGATGTTTGAGGTCTGAGGATTAAGGATTGAGGGTTGAGAATTGAGGATTGAGGATTGAGGATTGAAGATTGAGGATTGTGTATTGAGGATTGAAGTATGAGGATTGAGGATTGAGGTTTGAGGATTGAGGATTGCAGATTGAGTATTGAGGATTGAAGATTGAGGTTTGAGGATTGAGGATTGAAGATTGAGGATTGAGGATTGAGGATTGAGGATTGGGTATTGAGGATTGAGCATTGTGGTTTGAGTACTGAGGGCTGAGGATTGAGGATTGAGGGTTGAGGATTGAGGCTTGAGGTCTGAGGACTGAGGATTGAGGATTGAGAATTGAGGATTTAGGATTGAGGATTGAAGATTGAGGATTGGGTATTAAGGATTGAAGAATGAGGATTGAGGATTGAGGATTGAGGATTGAGGATTGAGTGTTGAAGGTTGAGGATTGGGTATTGAGGATTGAAGACCGAGGATTGAGGATTGAGGATTGAGGATTGAGGATTGAAGATTGAGTATAGAGGATTCAAGATTGAGGATTGTGGATTGAGGATTGAGGATTGAGGATTGAAGATTGAGTATTGAGGATTGAAGATTGAGGATTGAGTATTGAGGATTGAGGATTGAGGATTGAGGATTGAGTGTTGAAGATTGATGATTGATGATTGAGGATTGAGCATTGAAGATTGAGGATTGGGAATTGAGGATTGACGATTGAGGATTGATTATTGAGGATTGAAGATTGAGTATTGATGATTGAAGATTGAGGATTGAGGATTGAGGGTTGAGGATTGAGGACGAGGACTGACGGTTGAGGATTGAGGCTTGAGGATTGAGGATTGAGGATTGAGGACTGAGGCTTGAGGATTGACGATTGAGCATAGAGGATTGAAG
Source organism: Calliopsis andreniformis (assembly GCF_051401765.1). NCBI lineage: Eukaryota > Metazoa > Arthropoda > Insecta > Hymenoptera > Andrenidae > Calliopsis > Calliopsis andreniformis. The sequence continues at coordinate 140,867 of NW_027480673.1, forward strand.
ATTGAGGACTGGCGATTGAGGATTGAAGATTGAGGATTAAGGACTGAGGATTGGGGATTGAGGATCTAAGATTGGAGATTGATTTTTGGAGATTGAAGGTTGAGGATTGAGGATTGAGGATTGAGAATTGAGAATTGAGTATGTGGACTGAGGGTTGAGGATTGAGGTTTGAGGACCGAGGGTTGAGGATTGAGGATTGAGGACTGAGGATTGACGATTGAGTATTGAAGATTGAGGATTTATGACTGAGGATTGAGGATTGAGGATTGAGGATTGAGAATTGAGGATTGAAGATTGAGTATTGGGGATTGAATATTGAGGACTGAGGATTGAGCATTGAGAATGAGGGCTGAGGGTTGAGGATTGAGGTTAGAGGATTGAGGATTGAGGATTGAGGACTGAGGCTTGAGGATTGAGGATTGAGCATTGAGGATTGAAGATTGATGATTGGGTATTGAGGTTTGAAGAATGAGGATTAAGGGTTGAGGATTGAGGATTGAGGATAGAGGATCTAGGATTGGAGATTGATTATTCAGGATTGAAGATTGGGGATTGAGGATTGAGGATTGAGGATCTAGGATTGGAGATTGATTATTGATCACTGAGGATTGAGGATTGAGGATTGAGGTTTGAGGTTTGAGGATTGTAGATTGAATGTTGAGGATTGAACATTCAGGATTGAGGATTGGCGGTTGAGAATGGAGGATGAGGGCTGAGGGTTGAGGATTGAGGTTTCAGTATTGAATCCTGAGAATTCAGGATATTCTATTGAGTATCGAGAATTGAGCATTGATGGTTAGTATTGAGGATTGAGGATTGAGGATTGAGTGTTGAAGATAGAGGATTGATGATTGAAGATTGAGGATTGAGGTTTGAGGATTGAGGATTGAGGATTGAGGACTGAGGCTTGAGGATTGAGGATTGAGCATTGAGGATTGAAGATTGAGGATTGGGTATTGAGGTTTGAAGAATGAGGATTGAGGATTGAGGATTGAGGATTGAGGATTGAGGATCTAGGATTGGAGATTGATTATTGAGGATTGGAGATTGGGGATTGAGGATTGAGGATTGAGGATCTAGGATTGGAGATTGATTATTGAGGATGAAGATTGAGAATTGGGTATTGAGGTTTGCAGAATGAGGATTGAGGATTGAGGATTGAGGATTGAGGATTGAGGTTTGAGGATCTAGGATTGAAGATTGAATGTTGAGGATTGAACATTCAGGATTGAGGATTGGCGGTTGAGAATGGAGGATGAGGGCTGAGGGTTGAGGATTGAGGTTTCAGTATTGAATCCTGAGAATTCAGGATATTCTATTGAGTACCGAGAATTGAGGATTGATGGTTAGTATTGAGGATTGAGGATTGAGGATTGAGTGTTGAAGATAGAGCGTTGATGATTGAAGATTGAGGATTGAGGTTTGAGGATTGAGGATTGAGGATTGTGGACTGAGGCTTGAGGATTGAGGATTGAGCATTGAGGATTGAAGATTGAGGATTGGGTATTGAGGTTTGAAGAATGAGGATTGAGGATTGAGGATTGAGGATTGAGGATTGAGGATCTAGGATTGGAGATTGATTATTGAGGATTGGAGATTGGGGATTGAGGATTGAGGATTGAGGGTCTAGGATTGGAGATTGATTATTGAGGATGAAGATTGAGAATTGGGTATTGAGGTTTGCAGAATGAGGATTGAGGATTGAGGATTGAGGATTGAGGGTTGAGGTTTGAGGATCTAGGATTGAAGATTGAATGTTGAGGATTGAACATTCAGGATTGAGGATTGGCGGTTGAGAATGGAGGATGAGGGCTGAGGGTTGAGTATTGAGGTTTCAGTATTGAATCCTGAGAATTCAGGATATTCTATTGAGTATCGAGAATTATTGATTATTGAGGATGAAGGTTGAGAATTGAGGATTGAGGATTGAGAATTGAGAATTGAGGATGAGGACTAAGGGTTGAGGATTGAGGGTTGAGAAATGAGGATTGAGGATTGAGTATTGAGGATTGACGCTTGAGGATTGAGGGTTGAGGATGTAGTATTGAAGTGAGAGGACTGAGTGTTGAGGATTGAGTGTTGAGAATTGATGCTTGAGGTTTGAGGTTTAATTATTGAATATTCTGGATTGAGTATTCAACCATCAGAATTCAGGATGTTCTATTTAGTATTGACAATTGAGGATTGATGGTCATCATCAATCCTCAATCTTCAACACTCAATCCTCAATCCTCAATCCTCAATACTAACCATCAATCCTCAATTCTCGATACTCAATAGAATATCCTGAATTCTCAGGATTCAATACTGAAACCTCAACCCTCAAACCTCAGCCCTCATCCTCCATCCTCAATCGCCAATCCTCAATCCTGAATCTTCAATCCTGAACATTCAATCTTCTATCCTCAATCCTCAAACCTCAATCCTCAATCCTCAATCCTCAGTGATCAATACTCAATCTTCAATACTCAATCCTCAATCCTCAATCCTCATTCTTCAAACCTCAATATCCAATTCTCAATCTTCATCCTCAATAGTCAATCTCCAATCCTAGATCCTCAATCCTCAATCCTCAATCCCCAATCTTCAATCCTCAATAATCAATCTCCAATCCTATATCCTCAATCCTCAATCCTCAATCCTCAACCCTCAATCCTCATTCTTCAAACCTCAATACCCAATCATCAATCTTCAATCCTCAATGCTCAAATTTGAGGATTGGGTATTGAGGATTGAAGACTGAGGATTGAGGATTGGGGATTGAGGATTGAGGATTGAAGATTGAGTATAGAGGATTGAAGATTGAGGATTGTGGATTGAGGATTGAGGATTGAGGATTGAAGATTGAGTATTGAGGATTGAACATAGAGGATTGAGAATTGAGGATTGAGGATTCAGGATTGAAGATTGAGGATTGGGTATTGAGGATTGAAGAATGAGGATTGAGGATTGAGGATTGAGGATTGAGCGTTGTGGATTGAAGATTGAGTATCGAGGATAGAAGACTGGCGATTGAGGATTGAGAATTGAGGACTGAGGATCGAGGATTGAGGACTGAAGATTTAGTATTGAGGATTGAAGATAGGGGATTGAGATTTGAGGATTGAGGATTGAGGATTGAAGATTGAGGATTGGGTACTGAGGATTGAAGAATGAGGATTGAGGTTTGAGGACTGAGGACTGAGGATAGAGCATTGAGAAATGAGGATTGAGGATTGAGGACTGAAGATTGAGTATTGGGTATTGAGTATTGAAGAATGAGGATTGAGGATTGAGGATTGAGGATTGAGGATGAGGGCTGAGGGTTGAGGATTGAGGTTTGAGGACTGAGGACTGAGGATTGAGGATTGAGAATTGAGGATTTAGGATTGAGAATTGAAGATTGAGAACTGGGTATTGAGGATTGAAGAATGAGGATTGAGGATTGAGGATTGTGGATTGAAGGTTGAGGATTGGGTATTGAGGATTGAAGACTGAGGATTGAGGATTGAGGATTGAGGATTGAGGATTGAAGAACGAGTATTGAGGATTGAAGATTGAGGATTGAGGATTGAGGATTGAGGATTGGGGATTGAAGATTGAGTATTGAGGATTGAAGATTGAGGATTGAGTATTGAGGATAGAGGATTGAGTATTGAGGATTGAGGATTGAGGATTGAGGATTGAGGATTGTGGATTGAGGATTGAGGATTGAGGATTGAAGATTGAATATTGATGATTGAATATTGAGGACTGAGGATTGAGTGTTGTGGATTGAGGACGAGGACTGAGGGTTGAATATTGATGTTTGAGGTCTGAGGATTAAGGATTGAGTGTTGAGAATTGAGGATTGAGGATTGAGGATTGAGGATTGAAGATTCAGTATTGAGGATTGAAGGTTGATGATCGTGGATTGAGAACGGAGGATTGAGGATTGAATATTGAGGATTGGGGACTGAGTGTTGAGGGTTGAGTGATGAGAATTGACGTTTGAGGATAGTGACTTGAAGATTGGAGATTGAGTATTGAGTATTGAAATCTGTGAATTGATCATATTCTATTGAGGATTGAGGATTGACAACAGATTGTTGAGGACTGAGGGCTGAAGATTGAGGATTCAGGATTGAGGATTCAGGACTGTTGTTTGAGGACTGAGGATTGAGGATTGAGGATTGAGGATTGAGGATTGAGGATTGAGGATTGAGGATTGCAGATTGAGTATTGAGGATTGAGGATTGAGGAATGAGGATTGAGGATTGAGGATTGAGGATTGAGGATTGAGGATTGAGGATTGAAGGTTGAGTATTGAGGATTGAAGGTTGAGGATTGAGGATTGAGGATTGACAATTGAGGATTGAGGATTGAAGATTGAGGATTGAGGATTGAAATTGAGTATTGAGGATTGAAGATTGAGGATTGAGATTTGATTATTGAATATTGTGGATTGAGTATCGAACCATGCGAATTCAGGATATTCTATTGAGTATTGAGAATTGAGGATTGATGGTTGAGTATTGAGGTTTGTTGGCTGAGGGTTGTGTGTTGAATATTGAGGATTGGGGATTGAGGATTGAGGATTGAGTATTGAAGATTGAGTATTGGGTATTGAGGATTGAAGGATGAGGATTGAGGATTGAGGATTGAGGGTTGCGGATTGAGGACCTAGGATTGGAGATTGATTATTGACGATTGATGATTGGGGACTGAGGTTTGAGGATTGAGGATTGCAGATTGAGTCTTGAGGATTGAAGATTGAGGATTGAGGATTGAGGATTGAAGATTGAGGATTGAAGATTGAGGATTGGGAATTGAGGATTGAGGAATGAGCATTGAAGATTGAGGATTGGTGATTGAGGATTGAGGATTGAGGATTGGGGATTGAGGATTGAGCATTGAGGTTTGAGGACTGAGTGCTGAGGATTGAGGATTGAGGATTGAGGATTGAAGATTGAGTATTGGGGATTGAATATTGAGGATTGAGGATTGAGGATTGAGAATGAGGGCTGAGGGTTGAGGATTGAGGTTTGAGTATAGAATCCTGAAAATTCAGGATATTCTATTGAGTATCGAGAATTGAGGATTGATGGTTAGTATTGAGGATTGAGCATTGAGGATTGAGTGTTGAAGATTGAGGATTGATGATTGAAGATTGAGGATTGGGGATTGAGGATTGGGGAATGAGTATTGAAGATTGACGATTGATGATTGAGGATTGAGGATTGAGGATTGGGGATTGAGGATTGAGCATTGAGGTTGGAGGACAGAGGGCTGAGGGTTGAGGATTGAGGATTGAGTATTCAGGATTAGGGCTGAGGGTTGAGTATTGAGGTTTGAGGACTGCGGACTGAGGATTGAGGATTGAGAATTGAAGACTTAGGATTGAGGATTGAAGATTGAGAATTGGGTATTGAGGATTGAAGAATCAGGATTGAGGGTTGAGGATTGAGGACGAGGACTGACGGTTGAGGATTGAGGATTGAGGATTGAGGATTGAGTGTTGAAGGTTGAGGATAGGGTATTGAGGATTGAAGACTGAGGATTGAGGATTGAGGATTGAGGATTGAGGATTGAAGATTGAGTATAGAGGATTGAAGATTGAGTATTGTGGATTGAGGACTGAGGATTGAGGATTGAAGATTGAGTATTGAGGATTGAAGATTGAGGATTGAGTATTGAGGATTGAGGATTGAGGATTGAGTATTGAGGATTGTGGATTGAGGATTGAGGATTGAGGATTGAAGATTGAGTATTGAGGATTGAAGATTGAGGATTGGGTATTGAGGATTGAGGATTGAGGATTGAGGATTGAGTGTTGAAGATTGATGATTGATGATTGAGGATTGAGCATTGAAGATTGAGGATTGGGGATTGAGGATTGACGATTGAGGATTGATTATTGAGGGTTGAAGAGTGAGTATTGATGATTGAAGATTGAGGATTGAGGATTGAGGGTTGAGGATTGAGGACGAGGGCTGACGGTTGAGGATTGAGGTTTGAGGATTGAGGATTGAGGATTGAGGACTGAGGCTTGAGGATTGACGATTGAGCATAGAGGATTGAAGATTGAGGACTGGCGATTGAGGATTGAAGATTGAGGATTAAGGACTGAGGATTGGGGATTGAGGATCTAAGATTGGAGATTGATTTTTGGAGATTGAATGTTGAGGATTGAGGATTGAGGATTGAGAATTGAGAATTGAGGATGTGGACTGAGGGTTGAGGATTGAGGTTTGAGGACCGAGGGTTGAGGATTGAGGATTGAGGACTGAGGATTGACGATTGAGTATTGAAGATTGAGGATTTATGACTGAGGATTGAGGATTGAGGATTGAGGATTGAGAATTGAGGATTGAAGATTGAGTATTGGGGATTGAATATTTAGGACTGAGGATTGAGGATTGAGAATGAGGGCTGAGGGTTGAGGACTGAGGTTAGAGGATTGAGGATTGAGGATTGAGGACTGAGGCTTGAGGATTGAGGATTGAGCATTGAGGATTGAAGATTGATGATTGGGTATTGAGGTTTGAAGAATGAGGATTGAGGGTTGAGGATTGAGGATTGAGGATTGAGGATATAGGATTGGAGATTGATTATTGAGGATTGAAGATTGGGGATTGAGGATTGAGGATTGAGGATCTAGGATTGGAGATTGATTATTGATCACTGAGGATTGAGGATTGAGGATTGAGGTTTGAGGATTGAGGATTGAAGATTGAATGTTGAGGATTGAACATACAGGATTGAGGATTGGCGGTTGAGAATGGAGGATGAGGGCTGGGGGTTGAGGATTGAGGTTCCAGTATTGAATCCTGAGAATTCAGGATATTCTATTGAGTATCGAGAATTGAGGATTGATGGTTAGTATTGAGTATTGAGGATTGAGGATTGAGTGTTGAAGATAGAGGATTGATGATTGAAGATTGAGGATTGAGGTTTGAGGATTGAGGATTGAGGATTGAGGATTGAGGACTGAGGCTTGAGGATTGAGGATTGAGCATTGAGGATTGAAGATTGAGGATTGGGTATTGAGGTTTGAAGAATGAGGATTGAGGATTGAGGATTGAGGATTGAGGATTGAGGATCTAGGATTGGAGATTGATTATTGAGGATTGAAGATTGGGGACTGAGGATTGAGGATTGAGGATCTAGGATTGGAGATTGATTATTGAGGATGAAGATTGAGAATTGGGTATTGAGGTTTGAAGAATGAGGATTGAGGATTGAGGATTGAGGATTGAGGATTGAGGATCTAGGATTGGAGATTGAATATTGAGGACTGAAGATTGGGGATTGAGGATTGAGGATTGAGTATCTAGTATTGGAGATTGATTATTGAGGATGAAGGTTGAGAATTGAGGATTGAGGATTGAGAATTGAGAATTGAGGATGAGGACTAAGGGTTGAGGATTGAGGGTTGAGAAATGAGGACTGGGGATTGAGGATTGAGGATTGAGGATTGAGGATTGAGGATTGAGGATTGAGTATTGAAGATTGAGTATTGATCACTGAGGATTGAGGATTGAGGATTGCAGATTGAGTATTGTGGATTGAAGATTGAGGATTCAGGATTGAGGATTGAGGATTGAGGATTGAGGATTGAGGATTGAGGATTGAAGATTGAGTATTGATTATTGAAGATTGAGGATTGAGGATTGAGGATTGAGGATTGAGGATAGAGCATTGAAGGTTGAGGATTGGGGATTGAGGATTGACGATTGAGGATTGAGTATTGAGGATTGAAGGTTGAGTATTGATGATTGAAGGTTGAGGATTGATGATTGAGGGTTGAGGATTGAGGACGAGGACTGACGGTTGAGGATTGAGGTTTGAGGATTGAGGATTGAGGATTGAGGACTGAGGCTTGAGTATTGACGATTGAGCATAGAGGATTGAAGATTGAGGTCTGGCGATTGAGGATTGAAGATTGAGGATTAAGGACTGAGGATTGGGGATTGAGGATCTAGGATTGGAGATTGATTTTTGGGGATTGAAAATTGATGATTGAGGATTGAGGATTGAGAATTGAGAATTGAGGATGTGGACTGAGGGATGAGTATTGAGGATTGAGGAACGAGGGTTGAGGATTGAGGATTGAGGACTGAGAATTGACGATTGAGTGTTGAAGATTGAGGATTTATGACTGAGGATTGAGGATTGAGGATTGAGGATTGAGGATTAAGGATTGAGCATTGAGGATTGAAGATTGATGATTGGGTATTGAGGTTTGAAGAATGAGGATTGAGGGTTGAGGATTGAGGATTGATGATCGAGGATTAAGGACTGAGGCTTGAGGATTGAGGATTGAGCATTGAGGATTGAAGATTGATGATTGGGTATTGAGGTTTGAAGAATGAGGATTGAGGGTTGAGGATTGAGGATTGAGGATTGAGGATATAGGATTGGAGATTGATTATTGAGGATTGAAGATTGGGGATTGAGGATTGAGGATTGAGGATCTAGGATTGGAGATTGATTATTGATCACTGAGGATTGAGGATTGAGGATTGAGGTTTGAGGATTGAGGATTGAAGATTGAATGTTGAGGATTGAACATTCAGGATTGAGGATTGGCGGTTGAGAATGCAGGATGAGGGCTGGGGGTTGAGGATTGAGGTTCCAGTATTGAATCCTGAGAATTCAGGATATTCTATTGAGTATCGAGAATTGAGGATTGATGGTTAGTATTGAGGATTGAGGATTGAGGATTGAGTGTTGAAGATAGAGGATTGATGATTGAAGATTGAGGATTGAGGTTTGAGGATTGAGGATTGAGGATTGAGGACTGAGGCTTGAGGATTGAGGATTGAGCATTGAGGATTGAAGATTGATGATTGGGTATTGAGGTTTGAAGAATGAGGATTGAGGGTTGAGGATTGAGGATTGAGGATTGAGGATATAGGATTGGAGATTGATTATTGAGGATTGAAGATTGGGGATTGAGGATTGAGGATTGAGGATCTAGGATTGGAGATTGATTATTGATCACTGAGGATTGAGGATTGAGGACTGAGGTTTGAGGATTGAGGATTGAAGATTGAATGTTGAGGATTGAACATTCAGGATTGAGGATTGGCGGTTGAGAATGGAGGATGAGGGCTGAGGGTTGAGGATTGAGGTTTCAGTATTGAATCCAGAGTTTTCAGGATATTCTATTGAGTATCGAGAATTGAGGATTGATGGTTAGTATTGAGGATTGAGGATTGAGGATTGAGTGTTAAAGATAGAGGATTGATGATTGAAGATTGAGGATTGAGGTTTGAGGATTGAGGATTGAGGATTGAGGACTGAGGCTTGAGGATTGAGGATTGAGCATTGAGGATTGAAGATTGAGGATTGGGTATTGAGGTTTGAAGAATGAGGATTGAGGATTGAGGATTGAGGATTGAGGATTGAGGATCTAGGATTGGAGATTGATTATTGAGGATTGAAGATTGGGGATTGAGGATTGAGGATTGAGGATCTAGGATTGGAGATTGATTATTGAGGATGAAGATTGAGAATTGGGTATTGAGGTTTGAAGAATGTGGATTGAGGATTGAGGATTGAGGATTGAGGATTGAGGATTGAGGATCTAGGATTGGAGATTGAATATTGAGGATTGAAGATTGGGGATTGAGGATTGAGGGTTGAGTATCTAGGACTGGAGATTGATTATTGAGGATGAAGATTGAGAATTGAGGATTGGGGATTGAGAATTGAGAATTGAGGATGATGACTAAGGGTTGAGGATTGAGGGTTGAGAAATGAGGATTGGGGATTGAGGATTGAGGATTGAGGATTGAGGATTGAGGATTGAGTATTGAAGATTGAGTATTGATCACTGAGGATTGAGGATTGAGGATTGCAGATTGAGTATTGTGGATTGAAGATTGAGGATTCAGGATTGAGGATTGAGGATTGAGGATTGAGGATTGAGGATTGAGGATTGAAGATTGAGTATTGATTATTGAAGATTGAGGATTGAGGATTGAGGATTGAGGATTGAGGATAGAGCATTGAAGGTTGAGGATTGGGGATTGAGGATTGACGATTGAGGATTGAGTATTGAGGATTGAAGGTTGAGTATTGATGATTGAAGGTTGAGGATTGATGATTGAGGGTTGAGGATTGAGGACGAGGACTGACGGTTGAGGATTGTGGTTTGAGGATTGAGCATTGAGGATTGAGGACTGAGGCTTGAGTATTGACGACTGAGCATAGAGGATTGAAGATTGAGGACTGGCGATTGAGGATTGAAGATTGAGGATTGAGGATTGAGAATTGAGAATTGAGGATGTGGACTGAGGGATGAGTATTGAGGATTGAGGAACGAGGGTTGAGGATTGAGGATTGAGGACTGAGGATTGACGATTGAGTGTTGAAGATTGAGGATTTATGACTGAGGATTGAGGATTGAGGATTGAGGATTGAGGATTGAGGATTGAAGATTGAGTATTGGGGATTGAATATTGAGGATTGAGGATTGAGGATTGAGAATGAGGGCTGAGGTTTGAGGATTGAGGTATGAGTATAGAATCCTGAGAATTCAGGATATTCTATTGAGCATTGATAATTTAGGATTGATGGTTGGGTATTGAGGATTGAGAATTGAGGTTTGAGGATTGAGTATTGAAGATTGAGGATTTATGATTGAGGATTGAGGATTGAGTATTGAGGATTGACGCTTGTGGATTGAGGGTTGAGGATGTAGTATTGAAGTGAGAGGACTGAGTGTTGAGGATTGAGTGTTGAGAATAGATGCTTGAGGTTTGAGGTTTGATTATTGAATATTCTGGATTGAGTATTGAACCATCAGAATTCAGGATGTTCTATTGAGTATTGACAATTGAGGATTGATGGTTGAGGGTTGAGTGTTGAATATAGAGGACTGAGGATTGAGGAATGAGGATTGAGGATTGAAGATTGAGGATTGATGATTGAGGATTGTGGATTGAGGATTGAGGATTGAGGATTGAGGATTGAGGATTGAAGATTGAATATTCATGATTGAAGGTTGAGGATTGAGGATTGATGGTTGTGGATAGAGGACGAGGACTGAGGGTTGAATATTGATGCTTGAGGTCTGAGGAATGAGGGTTGAGGATTGAGAATTGAGGATTGAGGATTGAGGATTGAAGATTGAGGATTGGGCGCTGAGGATTGAAGAATGAGGATTGAGGATTGAGGATTGAGAATTGAGGATTGAAGATTGAGTATTGAGGATTGAACATTGAGGATTGAGGATTGAGAATTGAGGATTGGGGATTGAAGATTGAGTATTGAGGATTGAGGATTGAAGATTGAGTATAGAGGATTGAAGATTGAGGATTGTGGATTGAGGATTGAGGATTGAGGATTGAAGATTGAGTATTGAGGATTGAAGATTGAGGATTGAGTATTGAGGATTGAGGATTGAGGGTTGAGGATTGAGTGTTGAAGATTGATGATTGATGATTGAGGATTGAGCATTGAAGATTGAGGATTGGGGAGTGAGGATTGACGATTGAGGATTGATTATTGAGGATTGAAGATTGAGTATTGATGATTGAAGATTGAGGATTGAGGATTGAGGGTTGAGGATTGAGGACGAGGACTGACGGTTGAGGATTGAGGTTTGAGGATTGAGGATTGAGGATTGAGGACTGAGGCTTGAGGATTGACGATTGAGCATAGAGGATTGAAGATTGAGGACTGGCGATTGAGGATTGAAGATTGAGGATTAAGGACTGAGGATTGGGGATTGAGGATCTAAGATTGGAGATTGATATTTGGAGATGGAAGATTGAGGATTGAGGATTGAGGATTGAGAATTGAGAATTGAGGATGTGGACTGAGGGTTGAGGATTGAGGTTTGAGGACCGAGGATTGAGGATTGAGGATTGAGGACTGAGGATTGACGATTGTGTATTGAAGATTGAGGATTTATGACTGAGGATTGAGGATTGAGGATTGAGGATTGAGGATTGAGAATTGAGGATTGAAGATTGAGTATTGGGGATTGAATATTGAGGACTGAGGATTGAGGATTGAGAATGAGGGCTGAGGGTTGAGGATTGAGGTTAGAGGATTGAGTATTGAGGATTGAGGACTGATGCTTGAGGATTGAGGATTGAGCATTGAGGATTGAAGATTGATGATTGGCTATTGAGGTTTGAAGAATGAGGATTGAGGGTTGAGGATTGAGGATTGAGGATTGAGGATCTAGGATTGGAGATTGATTATTGAGGATTGAAGATTGGGGATTGAGGATTGAGGATTGAGGATCTAGGATTGGAGATTGATTATTGATCACTGAGGATTGAGGATTGAGGATTGAGGTTTGAGGATTGAGGATTGAAGATTGAATGTTGAGGATTGAACATTCAGGATTGAGGATTGGCGATTGAGAATGGAGGATGAGGGCTGAGGGTTGAGGATTGAGGTTTCAGTATTGAATCCTGAGAATTCAGGATATTCTATTGAGTATCGAGAATTGAGGATTGATGGTTAGTATTGAGGATTGAGGATTGAGGATTGAGTGTTGAAGATAGAGGATTGATGATTGAAGAATGAGGATTGAGGTTTGAGGATTGAGGATTGAGGATTGAGGACTGAGGCTTGAGGATTGAGGATTGAGCATTGAGGATTGAAGACTGAGGATTGGGTATTGAGGTTTGAAGAATGAGGACTGAGGATTGAGGATTGAGGATTGAGGATTGAGGATCTAGGATTGGAGATTGATTATTGAGGATTGAAGATTGGGGATTGAGGATTGAGGATTGAGGATCTAGGATTGGAGATTGATTATTGAGGATGAAGATTGAGAATTGTGTATTGAGGATTGAAGAATGAGGATTGAGGATTGAGGATTGAGGATTGAGGATTGAGGATTTGGATTGGAGATTGAATATAGAGGATTGAAGATTGGGGATTCAGGATTGAGGATTGAGTATCTAGGATTGGAGATTGATTATTGAGGATGAAGATTGAGAATTGAGGATTGAGGATTGAGAATTGAGAATTGAGGATGAGGACTAAGGGTTGAGGATTGAGGGTTGAGAAATGAGGATTGGGGATTGAGGATTGAGGATTGAGGGTTGAGGATTGAGGATTGAGGATTGAGTATTGAAGATTGAGTATTGATCACTGAGGATTGAGGATTGAGTGTTGCAGATTGAGTCTTGTGGATTGAAGACTGAGGATTCAGGATTGAGGATTGAGAATTGAGGATTGAGGATTGAGGATTGAGGATTGAGGATTGAAGATTGAGTATTGATTATTGAAGATTGAGGATTGAGGATTGAGGATTGAGCATTGAGGATTGAGCATTGAGGATTGAAGATTGATGATTGGCTATTGAGGTTTGAAGAATGAGGATTGAGGGTTGAGGATTGAGGATTGAGGATTGAGGATCTAGGATTGGAGATTGATTATTGAGGATTGAAGATTGGGGATTGAGGATTGAGGATTGAGGATCTAGGATTGGAGATTGATTATTGATCACTGAGGATTGAGGATTGAGGATTGAGGTTTGAGGATTGAGGATTGAAGATTGAATGTTGAGGATTGAACATTCAGGATTGAGGATTGGCGATTGAGAATGGAGGATGAGGGCTGAGTGTTGAGGATTGAGGTTTCAGTATTGAATCCTGAGAATTCAGGATATTCTATTGAGTATCGTGAATTGAGGATTGATGGTTAGTATTGAGGATTGAGGATTGAGGATTGAGTGTTGAAGATAGAGGATTGATGATTGAAGATTGAGGATTGAGGTTTGAGGATTGAGGATTGAGGATTGAGGACTGAGGCTTGAGGATTGAGGATTGAGCATTCAGGATTGAAGACTGAGGATTGGGTATTGAGGTTTGAAGAATGAGGATTGAGGATTGAGGATTGAGGATTGAGGATTGAGGATTGAGGATCTAGGATTGGAGATTGATTATTGAGGATTGAAGGTTGAGTATTGATGATTGAAGGTTGAGGATTGATGATTGAGGGTTGAGGATTGAGGACGAGGGCTGACGGCTGAGGATTGAGGTTTGAGGATTGAGGATTGAGGATTGAGGACTGAGGCTTGATGATTGACGATTGAGCATAGAGGATTGAAGATTGAGGACTGGCGATTGAGGATTGAAGATTGAGGATTAAGGACTGAGGATTGGGGATTGAGGATCTAGGATTGGAGATTGATTTTTGGGGATTGAAAATTGAGGATTGAGGATTGAGGATTGAGAATTGAGAATTGAGGATGTGGACTGAGGGATGAGGATTGAGGTTTGAGGAACGAGGATTGAGGATTGATGATTGAGGACTGAGGATTGACGATTGAGTGTTGAAGATTGAGGATTTATGACTGAGGATTTAGGATTGAGGATTGAGGATTGAGGATTGAGGATTGAAGATTGAGTATTGGGGATTGAATATTGAGGATCGAGGATTGAGGATTGAGGATGAGGGCTGAGGGTTGAGGATTGAGGTTTGAGGACTGTGGACTGAGGATTGATGATTGAGAATTGAGGATTGAGTACTGAGGATTGAAGATTGAGGATTGTGTATTGAGGATTGAAGAATGAGGATTGAGGATTGAGGTTTGAGGATTGAGGATTGAAGATTGAGTATTGAGGATTGAAGACTGACGATTGAGGGTTGAGGATTGAAGACTGAGCATTGACGCTTGAGGATTGAGGGTTGAGGATGTAGGATTGAAGAGAGAGGACTGAGTGTTGAGGATTGTTGTTGAGAATTGATGCTTGAGGTTTGAGATTTGATTATTGAATATTCTGGATTGAGTATTGAACCATAAGGATTTAGGATGTTCTATTGAGTATTGAGAATTGAGGATTGATGGTTGAGTATTGAGGATTGATGGTTGAGGGTTGAGTGATGAATATTGAGGATTGAGGATTAAGGATTGAGGATTGATGATTGAGGATTGAAGATTGATTATTGATGATTGAAGATTGAGGACTGAGGATTGAGTGTTGTGGATTGAGGACGAGGACTGAGGGTTGAATATTGATGTTTGAGGTCTGAGGATTAAGGATTGAGGGTTGAGAATTGAGGATTGAGGATTGAGGATTGAAGATTGAGGATTGTGTATTGAGGATTGAAGTATGAGGATTGAGGATTGAGGTTTGAGGATTGAGAATTGCAGATTGAGTATTGAGGATTGAGGTTTGAGGATTGAGGATTGAAGATTGAGTATTGAGGATTGAAGACTGACGATTGAGGGTTGAGGATTGAAGACTGAGCATTGACGCTTGAGGATTGAGGGTTGAGGATGTAGGATTGAAGAGAGAGGACTGAGTGTTGAGGATTGTTGTTGAGAATTGATGCTTGAGGTTTGAGATTTGATTATTGAATATTCTGGATTGAGTATTGAACCATAAGGATTTAGGATGTTCTATTGAGGATTGAGGATTGAGGATTGAGGATTGAAGATTGAGAATTGAAGATTGAGTATTAAGGGTTGAAGATTGAGGATTGCGAATTGAGGATTGAGGATTGAGGATTGAGGATTGAAGATTGAATATTGGTGATTGAATATTGAGGACTGAGGATTGAGTGTTGTGGATTGAGGACGAGGACTGAGGGTTGAATATTGATGTTTGAGGTCTGAGGATTAAGGATTGAGTGTTGAGAATTGAGGATTGAGGAATGAGGATTGAGGATTGAAGATTCAGTATTGAGGATTGAAGGTTGAGGATCGTGGATTGAGAACCGAGGATTGAGGATTGAATATTGAGGATTGGGGACTGAGTGTTGAGGGTTGAGTGATGAGAATTGACGTTTGAGGATAGAGACTTGAAGATTGGAGATTGAGTATTGAGTATTGAAATCTGTGAATTGATGATATTCTATTGAGGATTGAGGATTGACAACCGATTGTTGAGTACTGAGGGCTGAAGATTGAGGATTCAGGATTGAGGATTCAGGACTGATGTTTGAGGACTGAGGATTGAGGATTGAGGATTGAGGATTGAGGATTGAGGATTTAAGATTGAGGATTGGGTATTGAGGATTGAGGAATGAGGATTGACGATTGAGGATTGAGGATTGAGGATTGAAGACTGAGTATTGAGGATTGAAGATTGACGATTGAGGATTAAGGATTAAAGATTGAGGATTAAGGATTGAAGATTGGGGATTGAGGATCTAGGATTGGAGATTGATTATTGAGGATTGAAGATTGAGAATTGAGGATTGAGGATTGAGGGTTGCGGATTGAGGATTGAGGATTGAAGATTGAGTATTGAAGATTGAGGATTTATGACTGAGGATTGAGGATTGAGGATTGAGGATTGAGTATTGAGGATTGAAAGCTGAGTATTGAAGACTGAGGATTTATGACTGAGGATTGAGGATTGAGAATTGAGGATTGAGAATTGACTATTGAAGATTGAGTATTGGGGATTGAATATTGAGGACTGAGGATTGAGGATTGAGAATGAGGGCTGAGGGTTGAGGACTGAGGTTAGAGGATTGAGGATTGAGGATTGAGGACTGAGGCTTGAGGATTGAGGATTGAGCATTGAGGATTGAAGATTGATGATTGGGTATTGAGGTTTGTAGAATGAGGATTGAGGGTTGAGGATTGAGGATTGAGCATTGAGGATTGAAGATTGAGGATTGGGTATTGATGTTTGAAGAATGAGGATTGAGGATTGAGGATTGAGGATTGAGGATTGAGGATCTAGGATTGGAGATTGATTATTGAGGATTGAAGATTGGGGATTGAGGATTGAGGATTGAGGATCTAGGATTGGAGGTTGATTATTGAGGATGAAGATTGAGAATTGGGTATTGAGGTTTGAAGAATGAGGATTGAGGATTGAGGATTGAGGATTGAGGATTGAGGATTGAGGATCTAGGATTGGAGATTGAATATTGAGGATTGAAGATTGGGGATTGAGGATTGAGGATTGAGTATCTAGGATTGGAGATTGATTATTGAGGATGAAGATTGAGAATTGAGGATTGAGGATTGAGAATTGAGAATTGAGGATGAGGACTAAGGGTTGAGGATTGAGGGTTGAGAAATGAGGATTGGGGATTGAGGATTGAGGATTGAGGATTGAGGATTGAGGATTGAGAATTGAGTATTGAAGATTGAGTATTGATCACTGAGGATTGAGGATTGAGGATTGCAGATTGAGTATTGTGGATTGAAGATTGAGGATTCAGGATTGAGGATTGAGGATTGAGGATTGAGGATTGAGGATTGAGGATTGAAGATTGAGTATTGATTATTGAAGATTGAGGATTGAGGATTGAGGATTGAGGATTGAGGATAGAGCATTGAAGGTTGAGGATTGGGGATTGAGGATTGACGATTGAGGATTGAGTATTGAGGATTGAAGGTTGAGTATTGATGATTGAAGGTTGAGGATTGATGATTGAGGGTTGAGGATTGAGGACGAGGACTGACGGTTGAGGATTGAGGTTTGAGGATTGAGGATTGAGGATTGAGGACTGAGGCTTGAGTATTGACGATTGAGCATAGAGGATTGAAGATTGAGGACTGGCGATTGAGGATTGAAGATTGAGGATTAAGGACTGAGGATTGGGGATTGAGGATCTAGGATTGGAGATTGATTTTTGGGGATTGAAAATTGATGATTGAGGATTGAGGATTGAGAATTGAGAATTGAGGATGTGGACTGAGGGATGAGTATTGAGGGTTGAGGAACGAGGGTTGAGGATTGAGGATTGAGGACTGAGGATTGACGATTGAGTGTTGAAGATTGAGGATTTATGACTGAGGATTGAGGATTGAGGATTGAGGATTGAGGATTGAGGACTGAAGGTTGAGTATTGGGGTTGAATATTGAGGATTGAGGATTGAGGATTGAGAATGAGGGCTGAGGTTTGAGGATTGAGGTATGAGTATAGAATCCTGAGAATTCAGGATATTCTATTGAGCATTGATAATTTAGGATTGATGGTTGAGTATTGAGGATTGAGAATTGATGGTTGAGGATTGAGTATTGAAGATTGAGGATCTATGATTGAGGATTGAGGATTGAGTATTGAGGATTGACGCTTGAGGATTGAGGGTTGAGGATGTAGTATTGAAGTGAGAGGACTGAGTGTTGAGGATTGAGTGTTGAGAATTGGTGCTTGAGGTTTGAGGTTTGATTATTGAATATTCTGGATTGAGTATTGAACCATCAGAATTCAGGATGTTCTATTGAGTATTGACAATTGAGGATTGATGGTTTAGGGTTGAGTGTTGAATATAGAGGACTGAGGATTGAGGAATGAGGATTGAGTATTGAAGATTGAGTATTGATGATTGAGGATAGAGGATTGACGATTGGGTATTGAGGATTGAGCATTGAGGCTTGAGGATTGAGGGTTGCGGATTGAGGACCTAGGATTGGAGATTGATTATTGACGATTGATGATTGGGGATTGAGGATTGAGGATTGAGGATCTAGGATTGGTAATCGATTATTGAGGATTGAGGTTTGAGGTCTGAGGACTGCGGATTGAGTATAGAGAATTGAGGATTGAGGATTGAGGATTGAAGATTCAGGATAGGGGACTGAGTGTTGAGGGTTGAGTGATGAGAATTGAAGTTTGTGGATAGAGATTTTAAGTTTGCAGACTGTGTATTGAGTATTGAAAGGTGTGAATTGACGATATTGTATTGGGGATTGAGATCTGACGAATGATTGTTGAGGACTGAGGACTGAAGGTTGAGGATTCAGGATTGTGGATACAGGATTGATGTTTGAGGACTGAGAATTGAGGATTGAGTATTGAGGATTGAGGATTGAGGATTGAGGATTGAGGATTGAAGATTGAGGATTGGGTATTGTGGATTGAACATTGCGGATTGAGGATTGAGGATTGAGGATTGAGGATTGAGGATTGAGGACTGAATATTGAATATTGATGATTGATGATTGAGGATTGAGGATTGAGGGTTGTGAATTGAGGACGAGGACTGAGGGTTGAGTATTGATGTGTGAGGTCTGAGGATTGAGGATTGAGTATTGAGAGTTGAGGATTGAGGATTGAAGATTGAGTATTGGGTGTTGAGGATTGAAGAATGAGGATTGAGGATTGAGGATTGAGGATTGAGGATTGAAGATTGAGTATTGAGGATTGAGGATTGAAGATTGAGTATTGAGGATTGAACATTGAGTATTGAGGATTGAGAATTGAGGATTGGGGATTGAAGATTGAGTATTGAGGATTGAAGATTGAGGATTGAGGATTGAGGATTGAGGATTGAGGATTGAAGATTGAGGATTGTGGATCGAGGATTGAGGATTGTGGATTGAGGATTGAGGATTGAAGATTGAATATTGATGATTGAAGGTTGAGGATTGAGGATCGATGGTTGTGGATAGAGGACGAGGACTGAGGGTTGAATATTGATGCTTGAGGTCTGAGGATTGAGGGTTGAGGATTGAGAATTGAGGATTGAGGATTGAGGATTGAAGATTGAGGATTGGGCGTTGAGGATTGAAGAATGAGGATTGAGGACTGAGGATTGAGAATTGAGGATTGAAGATTGAGTATTGAGGATTGAACATTGAGGATTGAGGATTGAGAATTGAGGATTGGGGATTGAAGATTGAGTATTGAGGATTGGGGATTGAAGATTGAGTATAGAGGATTGAAGATTGAGGATTGTGGTTTGAGGATTGAGGATTGTGGATTGAAGATTGAGTATTGAGGATTGAAGATTGAGGATTGAGTATTGAGGATTGAGGATTGAGGGTTGAGGATTGAGTGCTGAAGATTGATGATTGATGATTGAGGATTGAGCATTGAAGATTGAGGATTGGGGATTGAGGATTGACGATTGAGGATTGATTATTGAGGATTGAAGATTGAGTATTGATGATTGAAGATTGAGGATTGAGGATTGAGGGTTGAGGATTGAGGACGAGGACTGACGGTTGAGGATTGAGGTTTGAGGATTGAGGATTGAGGATTGAGGACTGAGGCTTGAGGATTGACGATTGAGCATAGAGGATTGAAGGTTGAGGACTGGCGATTGAGGATTGAAGATTAAGGATTAAGGACTGAGGATTGGGGATTGAGGATCTAGGATTGGAGATTGATTTTTGGGGATTGAAAATTGAGGATTGAGGATTGAGGATTGAGAATTGAGAATTGAGGATGTGGACTGAGGGATGAGGATTGAGGTTTGAGGAACGAGGATTGAGGATTGAGGATTGAGGACTGAGGATTGACGATTGAGTGTTGAAGATTGAGGATTTATGACTGAGGATTTAGGATTGAGGATTGAGGATTGAGGATTGAGGATTGAAGATTGAGTATTGGGGATTGAATATTGAGGATTGAGGATTGAGGATTGAGAATGAGGGCTGAGGTTTGAGGATTGAGGTATGAGTATAGAATCCTGAGAATTCAGGATATTCTATTGAGCATTGAGAATTTAGGATTGATGGTTGAGTATTGAGGATTGAGAATTGAGGATTGAGGATTGAGTATTGAAGATTGAGGATTGATGATTGAGGATTGAGGATTGAGTATTGAGGATTGACGCTTGGGGATTGAGGGTTGAGGGTTGAGTGTTGAATATAGAGGTCTGAGGATTGAGGAATGAGGATTGAGTATTGAAGATTGAGGATTGATGATTGAGGATTGAGGATTGAGGATTGGGGATTGAGGATTGAGCATTGAGGCTTGAGGACTGAGGGCTGAGTATTGAGGATTGAGGATGAGGGCTGAGGGTTGAGGATTGAGGTTTGAGGACTGAGGACTGAGGATTGATGATTGAGAATTGAGGATTGAGTACTGAGGATTGAAGATTGAGGATTGGGTATTGAGGATTGAAGAATGAGGATTGAGGATTGAGGTTTGAGGATTGAGGATTGAAGATTGAGTATTGAGGATTGAAGACTGACGATTGAGGGTTGAGGATTGAAGACTGAGGATTGACGCTTGAGGATTGAGGGTTGAGGATCTAGGATTGAAGAGAGAGGACAGAGTATTGAGGATTGTGTGTTGAGAATTGATGCTTGAGGTTTGAGATTTGATTATTGAATATTCTGGATTGAGTATTGAACCATAAGGATTCAGGATGTTCTATTGAGTATTGAGAATTGAGGATTGATGGTTGAGTATTGAGGATTGATGGTTGAGGGTTGAGTGATGAATATTGAGGATTGAGGATTAAGGATTGAGGATTGATGATTGAGGATTGAAGATTGATTATTGATGATTGAAGATTGAGGACTGAGGATTGAGTGTTGTGGATTGAGGATGAGGACTGAGGGTTGAATATTGATGTTTGAGGTCTGAGGATTAAGGATTGAGGGTTGAGAATTGAGGATTGAGCATTGAGAATTGAAGATTGAGGATTGTGTATTGAGGATTGAAGTATGAGGATTGAGGATTGAGGTTTGAGGATTGAGGATTGCAGATTGAGTATTGAGGATTGAAGATTGAGGTTTGAGGATTGAGGATTGAAGATTGACTATTGAGGATTGAGGATTGAGGATTGAGGATTGAAGATTGAGTATTGAGCATTGAAGGTTGAGGATTGAGGATTGAGGATTCAGGATTGAAGATTGAGAATTGAAGATTGAGTATTAAGGGTTGAAGATTGAGGATTGCGAATTGAGGATTGAGGATTGAGGATTGAGGATTGAAGGTTGAGTATTGAGGATTGAATATTGAGGATTGTGGATTGAGGATTGAGGATTGACGACTGAGGAATGAGGATCGAGGATTGAGGATTGAATATTGAGGATTGAGGATTGAGGATTGAGGATTGAGGACTAAGGATTGAAGATTGGGGATTGAGGATCTATGATTGGAGATCGATTATTGAGGATTGAAGATTGAGGATAGAGGATTGAGGATTGAGGATCGAGAATTGAGGATGAGGACTGATGGTTGAGGATTGAGGTTTGATGAATGAGGATTGAGGATTGAGGATTGAATGTTGAGGATTGTGGATTGAGGATTGAGGATTGAAGATTGAATATTGGGTATTGAGGGTTGAAGAATGAAAATTGAGGATTGAGGATTGAGGATTGACAATTGCTGATTACGAATTGAGGATTGAGGATTGAGAATTGAGGATTGAGGATTGAGGATTGAGGATTGAGGATTGAGGATTGAGGATTGATGATTGAGGATTGAAGATTGAGTATTGAGGATTGAAGATTGATTATTGAGGATTGAGGATTGAGGATTGAGGTTGAGGATTGAAGATTGAGGATTTATGACTGAGGATTGAGGATTGAGGATTGAGGATTGAGGATTGAGGATTGCAGATTGAGTATTGAGGATTGAGAATTGAGGATTGAGGATTGAGGATTGAGGATTGAGGATTGAGGATTGAGGATTGAGGATTGAAGGTTGAGTATTGAGGATCGAAGGTTGAGGATTGATTATTGAGGATTGACAATTGAGGATTGAGGATTGTAGATTGAGGATTGAGGATTGAAATTGAGTATTGAGGATTGAAGATTGAGGATTGAGATTTGATTATTGAATATTGTGGATTGAGTATCGAACCATGCGAATTCAGGATATTCTATTGAGTATTGAGAATTGAGGATTGGTGGTTGAGTATTGAGGATTGTTGGCTGAGGGTTGTGTGTTGAATATTGAGGATTGGGGATTGAGGATTGAGGATTGAGGATTGAGGATTGAGTATTGATGATTGAATATTGAGGATTGAGGATTGAGGTTTGAGGATTGAGGACGAGGACTGACGGTAGAGGATTGATGTTTGAGGATTGAGGATTGAGGACCGAGGATTGAGGATGAGGGCTGAGGGTCGGGGACTGAGGTTTGACGACTGAGGACTGAGGATTGAGGATTGAGAATTGAGGACTGATGATTGAGGATTGAAGATTGAGGATTGGGTATTGAGGATTGAAGGATGAGGATTGAGGATTGAGGATTGAGGATTGAACATTGAAGATTGGGTATTGAGGTTTGAAGAATGAGTATTCAGGATTGAGGATTGGGGATTGACAATTGCAGATTACGTATTGAGGATTAAGGATTGAGAATTGAGGATTGAGGATTGAGGATTGAGGATTGAGGATTGAGGATTGATGATTGAGGATTGAAGATTGAGTATTGAGGATTGAAGATTGAGGATTGAGGATTGAGGATTGAGGATAGAGCATTGAGGATTGAAGATTGAGTATTGATGACTGAATATTGAGGATTGAGGATTGAGGTTTGAGGATTGAGGACGAGGACTGACGGTTGAGGGTTGAGGTTTGAGGATTGAGGATTGCGGGTTGAGGACTGAGGACTGAGGATTGAGGTTTGAGGACTGAGGACTGAGGATTGATGATTGAGAATTGAGGATTGAGTATTGAGGATTGAAGATTGAGGATTGGGTATTGAGGATTGAAGAATGAGGATTGAGGATTGAGGTTTGAGGATTGAGGATTGATGATTGGGTATTGAGGATTGAAGACTGACGATTGAGGATTGAGGATTGAGGACTGAGGTTTGACGCTTGAGGATTGAGGGTTGAGGATGTAGGATTGAAGGGAGAGGACTGAGTGTTGAGGATTGAGTGTTGAGAATTGATGCTTGAGGTTTGAGATTTGATTATTGAATATTCTGGATTGAGTTTTGAACCATAAGGATTCAGGATGTTCTATTGAGTATTGAGAATTGAGGATTGATGGTTGAGTATTGAGGATTGATGGTTGAGGGTTGAGTGATGAATATTGAGGATTGAGGATTAAGGATTGAGGATTGATGATTGAGGATTGAGTGTTGTGGATTGAGGACGAGGACTGAGGGTTGAATATTGATGTTTGAGGTCTGAGGATTAAGGATTGAGGGTTGAGAATTGAGGATTGAGGTATGAGGATTGAAGATTGAGGATTGTGTATTGAGGATTGAAGTATGAGGATTGAGGATTGAGGTTTGAGGATTGAGGATTGCAGATTGAGTATTGAG
This sequence comes from Calliopsis andreniformis, assembly GCF_051401765.1. Classification (NCBI taxonomy): domain Eukaryota; kingdom Metazoa; phylum Arthropoda; class Insecta; order Hymenoptera; family Andrenidae; genus Calliopsis; species Calliopsis andreniformis. The sequence goes on from NW_027480673.1 coordinate 164,732, forward strand.
GATTGAAGATTGAGGTTTGAGGATTGAGGATTGAAGATTGAGGATAGAGGATTGAGGATTGAGGATTGAGAATTGAAGATTGAGGAATGAGGATTGAGGATTGAGGACTGAGGATTGAGGATTGAGGATTGAGGATTGAAGATTTAATATTGATGATTGAAGATTGAGGATTGAGCATTGAAGGTTGTGGATAGAGGACGAGGACTGAGGGTTGAATATTGATGTTTGAGGTCTGAGGATTGAGGATTGAGGATCGAGAATTGAGGATTGAGGATTGAGGATTGAAGATTGAGGATTGGGTATTGAGGATTGAAGAATGAGAATTGAGGATTGAGGATTGAGGATTGAGGATTGCAGATTGAGTATTGAGGATTGAGGATTCAGGATTGAGGATTGAGTATTGAGTATTGGGGATTGAGAATTGAGGATTGAGGATTGAAATTGAGTATTGAGGATTGAAGATTGAGGATTGAGACTTGATTATTGAATATTGTGGATTGAGTATTGAACCATGAGTATTCAGAATATTGTATTGAGTATTGAGAATTGAGGATTGATTGTTGAGTATTGAGGATTGATGGCTGAGGGTTGTGTCTTGAATATTGAGGATTGAGGATTGAGGATTGAGGTTTGAGGATGGAGGATGAGGGCTGATGGTTGAGGATTGAGGATTGAGAATTGAGGATTGAGGATTGAGGATTGAGGATTGAGGATTGAGGATTGAAGATTGAGGATTGAGGATTGAGTATTGAGGATTGAGGATTGAGGATTGAAGATTGAAGATTGAGTATTGATGATTGAATATTGAGGATTGAGGATTGAGGTTTGAGGATTGAGGACGAGGACTGACGGTGGAGGATTGATGTTTGAGGATTGAGGATTGAGGACCGAGGATTGAGGAAGAGGGCTGAGGGTCGGGGACTGAGGTTTGACGACTGAGGACTGAGGATTGAGGATTGAGAATTGAGGACAGATGATTGAGGATTGAAGATTGAGGATTGGGTATTGAGGATTGAAGGATGAGGATTGAGGATTGAGGATTGAGGATTGAACACTGAAGATTGGGTATTGAGGTTTGAAGAATGAGGATTCAGGATTGAGGATTGAGGATTGACAATTGCAGATTACGTATTGAGGATTGAGGATTGAGAATTGAGGATTGAGGATTGAGGATTGAGGATTGAGGATTGAGGATTGATGATTGAGGATTGAGGATTGAGAATTGAAGATTGAGGAATGAGGATTGAGGATTGAGGATTGAGGATTGAGGATTGAGGATTGAGGATTGAAGATTTAATATTGATGATTGAAGATTGAGGATTGAGCATTGAAGGTTGTGGATACAGGACGAGGACTGAGGGTTGAATATTGATGTTTGAGGTCTGAGGATTGAGGATTGAGGATCGAGAATTGAGGATTGAGGATTGAGGATTGAAGATTGAGGATTGGGTATTGAGGATTGAAGAATGAGAATTGAGGATTGAGGATTGAGGATTGAGGATTGCAGATTGAGTATTGAGGATTGAGGATTGAGGATTGAGGATTGAGGATTGAGTATTGGGGATTGAGAATTGAGGTTTGAGGATTGAAATTGAGTATTGAGGATTGAAGATTGAGGATTGAGACTTGATTATTGAATATTGTGGATTGAGTATTGAACCATGAGTATTCAGAATATTGTATTGAGTATTGAGAATTCGGGATTGATTGTTGAGTATTGAGGATTGATGGCTGAGGGTTGTGTCTTGAATATTGAGGATTGAGCATTGAGGATTGAGGATAGAGCATTGAGGATTGAAGATTGAGTATTGATGATTGAAGATTGAGGATTGAGGATTGAGGATTGAGGATTGAGGTTGAGGATTGAAGATTGAGGATTGGGGATTGAGGATTGACGATTGAGGATTGAGTATTCGGGATTGAGAATTGAGGGTTGAGGATTGAAATTGAGTATTGAGGATTGATGATTGAGGATTGAGACTTGATTATTGAATATTGTGGTTTGAGTATTGAACCATGAGTATTCAGAATATTGTATCGAGTATTGAGACTTGAGGATTGATGGTTGAGTATTGAGGATTGATGGCTGAGGGTTGTGTCTTGAATATTGAGGATTGAGGATTGAGGATTGAGGCTAGAGCATTGAGGATTGAATATTGAGTACTGATGATTGAATATTGAGGATTGAGGATTGAGGTTTGAGGATTGAGGACGAGGACTGACGGTTGAAGATTGAGGCTTGAGGATTGAGGATTGTGGATTGAGGACTGAGGATTGAGGATTGAGGATTGAGCATTGAGGATTGAAGATTGATGACTGGGGATTGAGGATTGAAGATTGAGTATTAAGGATTGAAGATTGGGGATTGAGGATCTAGGATTGGAGATTGAGTATTGAGGATTGAACATTGAGGATTGAGGATTGATAATTGAGGATTGAGGATTGAAGATTGATGATTGAGGATTGAAATTGAGTATTGAGGATTGAAGATTGAGGATTGAGATTTGATTATTGAATATTGTGGTTTGAGTACCGAACCATGCGGATTCAGGTTATTCTATTGAGTATTGAGTATTGAGGATTGATGGTTGAGTATTGAGGAATGTTGGCTGAGGGTTGTGTGTTGAATATTGAGGATTGGGGATTGAGGATTTAGGATTGAGGATTGAGGATTGAAGATTGAGTATTGATGATTGAATATTGAGGATTGAGGATTGAGGTTTGAGGATTGAGGACGAGGACTGACGGTAGAGGATTGATGTTTGAGGATTGAGGATTGAGGACCGAGGATTGAGGATGAGGGCTGAGGGTCGGGGACTGAGGTTTGACGACTGAGGACTGAGGATTGAGGATTGAGAATTGAGGACTGATGATTGAGGATTGAAGATTGAGGATTGGGTATTCAGGATTGAAGGATGAGGATTGAGGATTGAGGATTGAGGATTGAAGATTGAAGATTGGGTATTGAGGATTGAAGAATGAGGATTGAGGATTGAGGATTGAGGATTGACAATTGCAGATTATGTATTGAGGATTGAGGATTGGGAATTGAGGATTGAGGATTGAGGATTGAGGATTGAGGATTGAGGATTGATGATTGAGGATTGAAGATTGAGTATTGAGGATTGAAGATTGAGGATTGAGGATTGAGGATTGAGGATTGAGGTTGAGGATTGAAGATTGAGGATTGGGGATTGAGGATTGACGGTTGAGGATTGAGTATTGGGGATTGAGAATTGAGGATTGAGGATTGAAATTGAGTATTGAGGATTGAAGATTGAGGATTGAGATTTGATTATTGCATATTGTGGATTGAGTATTGAACCATGAGTATTCAGAATATTCTATTGTGTATTGAGAATTGAGGATTGATGGTTGAGTATTGAGGACTGATGGCTGAGGGTTGTGTCTTGAATATTGAGGATTGAGGATTGAGAATTGAGGATAGAGCATTGAGGATTGAAGATTGAGTATTGATGATTGAATATTGAGGATTGAGGATTGAGGTTTGAGGATTGAGGTCGAGGACTGACGGCTGAGGATTGACGCTTGAGGACTGAGGGTTGAGGATGTAGGATTGAAGAGAGAGGACTGAGTGTTGAGGATTGAGTGTTGAGAATTGATGCTTGAGGTTTGAGATTTGATTATTGAATATTCTGGATTGAGTTTTGAACCATAAGGATTCAGGATGTTCTATTGAGTATTGAGAATTGAGGATTGATGGTTGAGTATTGAGGATTGATGGTTGAGAGTTGAGTGATGAATATTGAGGATTGAGGATTAAGGATTGAGGATTGATGATTGAGGATTGAAGATTGATTATTGATGATTGAAGATTGAGGACTGAGGATTGAGTGTTGTGGATTGAGGACGAGGACTGAGGGTTGAATATTGATGTTTGAGGTCTGAGGATTGAGGATTGAGGGTTGAGAATTGAGGATTGAGGTATGAGGATTGAAGATTGAGGATTGTGTATTGAGGATTGAAGTATGAGGATTGAGGATTGAGGTTTGAGGATTGAGGATTGCAGATTGATTATTGAGGATTGAATATTGAGGTTTGAGGATTGAGGATTGAAGATTGAGGATAGAGGATTGAGGATTGAGGATTGAGGATTGAAGATTGAGGAATGAGGATTGAGGATTGAGGATTGAGGATTGAGGATTGAGGATTGAGGATTGAAGATTTAATATTGATGATTGAAGATTGAGGATTGAGCATTGAAGGTTGTGGATAGAGGACGAGGACTGAGGGTTGAATATTGATGTTTGAGGTCTGAGGATTGAGGATTGAGGATTGAGAATTGAGGATTGAGGATTGAGGATTGAAGATTGAGGATTGGGTATAGAGGATTGAAGAATGAGAATTGAGGATTGAGGATTGAGGATTGAGGATTGCGGATTGAGTATTGAGGATTGAGGATTGAGGATTGAGGATTGAGGATTGAGTATTGGGGATTGAGAATTGAGGATTGAGGATTGAAATTGAGTATTGAGGATTGAAGATTGAGGATTGAGACTTGATTATTGAATATTGTTGATTGAGTATTGAACCATGAGTATTCAGAATATTGTATTGAGTATTGAGAATTGAGGATTGATTGTTGAGTATTGAGGATTGATGGCTGAGGGTTGTGTCTTGAATATTGAGGATTGAGGATTGAGGATTGAGGATAGAGCATTGAGGATTGAAGATTGAGTATTGATGATTGAAGATTGAGGATTGAGGATTGAGGATTGAGGATTGAGGTTGAGGATTGAAGATTGAGGATTGGGGATTGAGGATTGACGATTGAGGATTGAGTATTGGGGATTGAGAATTGAGGGTTGAGGATTGAAGTTGAGTATTGAGGATTGATGATTGAGGATTGAGACTTGATTATTGAATATTGTGGTTTGAGTATTGAACCATGAGTATTCAGAATATTGTATCGAGTATTGAGACTTGAGGATTGATGGTTGAGTATTGAGGATTGATGGCTGAAGGTTGTGTCTTGAATATTGACGATTGAGGATTGAGGATTGAGGATAGAGCATTGAGGATTGAATATTGAGTATTGATGATTGAATATTGAGGATTGAGGATTGAGGTTTGGGGATTGAGGACGAGGACTGACGGTTGAAGATTGAGGTTTGAGGATTGAGGACTGTGGATTGAGGACTGAGGATTGAGGATTGAGGATTGAGCATTGAGGATTGAAGATTGATGACTGGGGATTGAGGATTGAAGATTGAGTATTAAGGATTGAAGATTGGGGATTGAGGATCTAGGATTGGAGACTGAGTATTGAGGATTGAACATTGAGGATTGAGGATTGAAGATTGAGAATTGGGTATTGAGGATTGAAGAATGAGGATTGAGGATTGAGGATTGAGGATTGAGGATTGAAGATTGAGTATTGAGGATTGAACACTGAGGCTTGAGGATTGAGAATTCAGGATTGGGGATTGAAGATTGAGTATTGAGGATTGAAGATTGAGGATTGAGGAATGAGGATTGAGGATTGAGGATTGAGGATTGAGGATTGAGGATTGAGGATTGAAGATTGAATATTGATGATTGAAGATTGAGGATTGAGCATTGAAAGTTGTGGATAGAGGACGAGGACTGAGGGTTGAATATTGATGTTTGAGGTCTGAGGATTGAGGATTGAGGATTGATGATTGAGGATTGAAGATTGAGTATTGAGGATTGAAGATTGAGGATTGAGGATTGAGGATTGAGGATTGAGGTTGAGGATTGAAGATTGAGGATTGGTGATTGAGGATTGACGGTTGAGGATTGAGTATTCGGGATTGAGAATTGAGGATTGAGGATTGAAATTGAGTATTGAGGATTGAAGATTGAGGATTGAGATTTGATTATTGAATATTGTGGATTGAGTATTGAACCATGAGTATTCAGAATATTCTATGTAGTATTGAGAATTGAGGATTGATGGTTGAGTATTGAGGACTGATGGCTGAGGGTTGTGTCTTGAATATTGAGGATTGAGGATTGAGGATTGAGGATAGAGCATTGAGGATTGAAGATTGAGTATTGATGACTGAATATTGAGGATTGAAGATTGAGGTTTGAGGATTGAGGACGAGGACAGACGGTTGAGGATTGAGGTTTGAGGATTGAGGATTGCGGATTGAGGACTGAGGATTGAGGATTGAGGTTTGAGGACTGAGGACTGAGGATTGATGATTGAGAATTGAGGATTGAGTATTGAGGATTGAAGGTTGAGGATTGGGTATGGAGGATTGAAGAATGAGGATTGAGGATTGAGGTTTGAGGATTGAGGATTGATGATTGAGTATTGAGGATTGAAGACTGACGATTGAGGATTGAGGATTGAGGACTGAGGATTGACGATTGAGGATTGAGGGTTGAGGATGTAGGATTGAAGAGAGAGGACTGAGTGTTGAGGATTGAGTGTTGAGAATTGATGCTTGAGGTTTGAGATTTGATTATTGAATATTCTGGATTGAGTATTGAACCATAAGGATTCAGGATGTTCTATTGAGTATTGAGAATTGAGGATTGATGGTTGAGTATTGAGGATTGATGGTTGAGGGTTGAGTGATGAATATTGAGGATTGAGGATTAAGGATTGAGGATTGATGATTGAGGATTGAAGATTGATAATTGATGATTGAAGATTGAGGACTGAGAATTGAGTGTTGTGGATTGAGGACGAGGACTGAGGGTTGAATATTGATGTTCGAGGTCTGAGGATTAAGGATTGAGGGTTGAGAATTGAGGATTGAGGATTGAGGATTGAAGATTGAGGATTGTGTATTGAGGATTGAAGTATGAGGATTGAGGATTGAGGTTTGAGGATTGAGGATTGCAGATTGAGTATTGAGGATTGAAGATTGAGGTTTGAGGATTGAGGATTGAAGATTGAGGATAGAGGATTGAGGATTGAGGATTGAGAATTGAAGATTGAGGAATGAGGATTGAGGATTGAGGATTGAGGATTGAGGATTGAGGATTGAGGATTGAAGATTTAATATTGATGATTGAAGATTGAGGATTGAGCATTGAAGGTTGTGGATAGAGGACGAGGACTGAGGGTTGAATATTGATGTTTGAGGTCTGAGGATTGAGGATTGAAGATCGAGAATTGAGGATTGAGGATTGAGGATTGAAGATTGAGGATTGGGTATTGAGGATTGAAGAATGAGAATTGAGGATTGAGGATTGAGGATTGAGGATTGCAGATTGAGTATTGAGGATTGAGGATTGAGGATTGAGGATTGAGGATTGAGTATTGGGGATTGAGAATTGAGGATTGAGGATTGAAATTGAGTATTGAGGATTGAAGATTGAGGATTGAGACTTGATTATTGAATTTTGTGGATTGAGTATTGAATCATGAGTATTCAGAATATTGTACTGAGTATTGAGGATTGAGGATTGATGGTTGAGTATTGAGGATTGATGGCTGAGGGTTGTGTCTTGAATATTGAGGATTGAGGATTGAGGATTGAGGATAGAGCATTGAGGATTGAAGATTGAGTATTGATGATTGAAGATTGAGGATTGAGGATTGAGGATTGAGGATTGAGGTTGAGGATTGAAGATTGAGGATTGAGGATTGAGGATTGACGATTGAGGATTGAGCATTGGGGATTGCGAATTGAGGATTGAGGATTGAAATTGAGTATTGAGGATAGATGATTGAGGATTGAGACTTGATTATTGAATATTGTGGATTGAGTATTGAACCATGAGTATTCAGAATATTGTATCGAGTATTGAGACTTGAGGATTGATGGTTGAGTATTGAGGATTGATGGCTGAGGGTTGTGTCTTGAATATTGAGGATTGAGGATTGAGGATTGAGGATAGAGCATTGAGGATTGAATATTGAGTATTGATGATTGAATATTGAGGATTGAGGATTGAGGTTTGAGGATTGAGGACGAGGACTGACGGTTGAAGATTGAGGTTTGAGGATTGAGGATTGTGGATTGAGGACTGAGGATTGAGGATTGAGGATTGAGCATTGAGGATTGAAGACTGATGACTGGGGATTGAGGATTGATGATTGAGTATTAAGGATTGAAGATTGGGGATTGAGGATCTAGGATTGGAGATTGAGTATTGAGGATTGAACATTGAGGCTTGAGGATTGGGAATTTAGGATTGGGGATTGAAGATTGAGTATTGAGGATTGAAGATTGAGGATTGAGGAATGAGGATTGAGGATTGAGGATTGAGGATTGTGGATAGAGGATTGAGGATTCAAGATTGAATATTGATGATTGAAGATTGAGGATTGAGGATTGAATGTTGTGGATAGAGGACGAGGACTGAGGGTTGAATATTGATGTTTGAGGTCTGAGGATTGAGGATTGAGGATTGAGAATTGAGGATTGAGGATTGAGGATTGAAGATTGAGGATTGGGTATTGAGGATTGAAGAATGAGTATTGAGGATTGAGGATTGAGGATTGAGGATTGCAGATTGAGTATTCAGTATTGAGGATTGAGGATTGAGGATTGAGGATTGAGGATTGAGGATTGAGGATTGTGGATTGAGGATTGAAGATTGAGTATTGAGGATTGAAGATGGAGGATTGAGGATTGAGGATTGAGGATTCAGGATTGAGGTTGAGGATTGAAGATTGAGGATTGGGGATTGAGGGTTGACGATTGAGGATTGAGTATTGGGGATTGAGAATTGAGGATTGAGGATTGAAATTGAGTATTGAGGATTGAAGATTGAGGATTGAGACTTGAATATTGAATATTGTGGATTGAGTATTGAACCATGAGTATTCAGAATATTGTATTGAGTATTGAGAATTGAGGATTGATGGTTGAGTATTGAAGATTGATGGCTGAGGGTTGTGCCTTGAATATTGAGGATTGAGGATTGAGGATTGAGGATAGAGCATTCAGGATTGAAGATTGAGTATTGATGATTGAAGATTGAGGATTGAGGATTGAGGATTGAGGATTGAGGTTGAGGATTGAAGATTGACGATTGGGGATTGAGGATTGACGATTGAGGATTGAGTATTGGGGATTGAGAATTGAGGATTGAGGATTGAAATTGAGTATTGAGGATTGAAGATTGAGGATTGAGACTTGATTATTGAATATTGTGGTTTGAGTATTGAACCATGAGTACTCAGAATATTCTATCGAGTATTGAGACTTGGGGATTGATGGTTGAGTATTGAGGATTGATGGCTGAGGGTTGCGTCTTGAATATTGAGGATTGAGGATTGAGGATTGAGGATAGAGCATTGAGGATTGAATATTGAGTATTGATGATTGAATATTGAGGATTGAGGATTGAGGTTTGAGGATTGAGGACGAGGACTGACGGTTGAAGATTGAGGTTTGAGGATTGAGGATTGTGGATTGAGGACTGAGGATTGAGGATTGAGGATTGAGCATTGAGGATTGAAGATTGATGACTGGGGATTGAGGATTGAAGATTGAGTATTAAGGATTGAAGATTGGGGATTGAGGATCTAGGATTGGAGATTGAGTATTGAGGATTGAACATTGAGGCTTGAGGATTGAGAATTGAGGATTGGGGATTGAAGATTGAGTATTGAGGATTGAAGATTGAGGATTGAGGAATGAGGATTGAGGATTGAGGATTGAGGATTGAGGATTGAGGATTGAGGATTCAAGATTGAATATTGATGATTGAAGATTGAGGATTGAGGATTGAAGGTTGTGGATAGAGGACGAGGACTGAGGGTTGAATATTGATGTTTGAGGTCTGAGGATTGAGGATTGAGGATTGAGAATTGAGGATTGAGGATTGAGGATTGAAGATTGAGGATTGGGTATTGAGGATTGAAGAATGAGAATTGAGGATTGAGGATTGAGGATTGCAGATTGAGTATTGAGGATTGAGGATTGAGGATTGAGGATTGAGGATTGAGGATTGAGGATTGAGGATTGTGGATTGAGGATTGAAGATTGAGTATTGAGTATTGAAGATGGAGGATTGAGGATTGAGGATTGAGGATTGAGGATTGAGGATTGAGGATTGAGGATTGTGGATTGAGGATTGAAGATTGAGTATTGAGGATTGAGGATTGAGGATTGAGGATTCAAGATTGAATATTGATGATTGAAGATTGAGGATTGAGGATTGAAGGTTGTGGATAGAGGACGAGGACTGAGGGTTGAATATTGATGTTTGAGGTCTGAGGATTGAGGATTGAGGATTGAGAATTGAGGATTGAGGATTGAGGATTGAAGATTGAGGATTGGGTATTGAGGATTGAAAAATGAGAATTGAGGATTGAGGATTGAGGATTGCAGATTGAGTATTGAGGATTGAGGATTGAGGATTGAGGATTGAGGATTGAGGATTGAGGATTGAGGATTGTGGATTGAGGATTGAAGATTGAGTATTGAGGATTGAAGATGGAGGATTGAGGATTGAGGATTGAGGATTGAGGATTGAGGTTGAGGATTGAAGATTGAGGATTGGGGATTGAGGATTGACGATTGAGGATTGAGTATTGGGGATTGAGAATTGAGGATTGAGGATAGAAATTGAGTATTGAGGATTAGAGATTGAGGATTGAGACTTGATTATTGAATATTGTGGATTGTGTATTGAAACATGTGTCTTCAGAATATTGTATTGAGTATTCAGAATTGAGGATTGATGGTTGAGTATTGAAGATTGATGGCTGAGGGTTGTGTCTTGAATATTGAGGATTGAGGATTGAGGATTGAGGATAGAGCATTGAGGATTGAAGATTGAGTATTGATGATTGAAGATTGAGGATTGAGGATTGAGGATTGAGGATTGAGGTTGAGGATTGAAGATTCACGATTGGGGATTGAGGACTGACGATTGAGGATTGAGTATTGGGGATTGAGAATTGAGTATTGAGGATTGAAATTGAGTATTGAGGATTGATGATTGAGGATTGAGACTTGATTATTGAATATTGTGGATTGAGTATTGCACCATGAGTATTCAGAATATTGTATTGAGTATTGAGAATTGAGGATTGATGGGTGAGTATTGAGGATTGATGGCTGAGGGTTGTGTCTTGAATATTGAGGATTGAGGATTGAGGATTGAGGATAGAGCATTGAGGATTGAAGATTGAGTATTGATGATTGAAGATTGAGGTTTGAGGATTGAGGATTGTGAATTGAGGACTGAGGATTGAGGATTGAGGATTGATCATTGAGGATTGAAGATTGATGACTGGGGATTGAGGATTGAAGATTGAGTATTAAGGATTGAAGATTGGGGATTGAGGATCTAGGATTGGAGATTGAGTATTGAGGATTGAACATTGAGGCTTGAGGATTGAGAATTGAGGATTGGGGATTGAAGATTGGGTATTGAGGATTGAAGATTGAGGTTTGAGGAATGAGGATTGAGGATTGAGGATTGAGGATTGAGGATTGAGGATTGAGGATTGAAGATTGAATATTGATGGTTGAAGATTGAGTATTGAGGATTGAAGGTTGTGGATAGAGGACGAGGACTGAGGGTTGAATATTGATGTTTGAGGTCTGAGGATTGAGGATTGAGGATTGAGAATTGAGGATTGAGGATTGGGGATTGAAGATTGAGGATTGGGTGTTGAGGATTGAAGAATGAGGATTGAGGATTGAGGATTGAGGATTGAGGATTGCAGATTGAGTATTGAGGATTGAGGATTGAGGATTGAAGATTGAGGATTGAGGATTGAGGATTGAGGATTGAGGATTGAGGATTGAAGATTGAGTATTGAGGATTGAGGATTGAGGATTGAGGATTGAAGATTGATGACTGGGGATTGAGGATTGAAGATTGAGTATTAAGGATTGAAGATTGGGGATTGAGGATCTAGGATTGGAGATTGATTATTGAGGATTGAAGATTGAGGATTGAGGATTGAGGATTGAGAATTGAGAATTGAGGATGAGGACTGAGGGTTGAAGACTGAGGTTTGAGGAATGAGGATTGAGGGTTGAGGATTGAGGATTGAGGATTGAAGATTGAGGATTGAGGATTGAGGATTGAGGATTGAGGGTTGGGGATTGAAGATTGAATATTGATGGTTGAAGATTGAGGATTGAGTATTGAGAATTGAGGATTGATGGTTGAGTATTGAGGAATGTTGGCTGAGGGTTGTGTGTTGAATATTGGGGATTGGGGATTGAGGACTGAGGTTTGAGGAATGAGGATTGAGGGTTGAGGATTGAGGATTGATGATTGAGGATTGAGGATTGAGTATTGAAGATTGAGTATTGATGCCTGAGGACTGAGGATCGAGGATTGAGGATTGAGGATTGGAGATTGAGGATTGAGGATTGAGGATTGAGAATTGAGAATTGAGTATGAGGACTGAGGGTTGAGGATTGAGGTTTGAGGGATGAGGATTGAGGGTTGGGGAATGAGGATTGAGGATTGAGGATTGAGGATTGAGCATTGAAGATTGAGTATTGATGCCTGAGGATTGAGGATTGAGGATTGATGATTGAGGATCGAGGATTGAAGATTGAGAATTGAGGATTGAAGGTTGAGGATTGAGGATTGAGGATTGAGGATGGAGGATGAGGGCTGATGGTTGAGGATTGAGGATTGAGAATTGAGGATTGAGGATTGAGGATTGAGGATTGAGGATTGAGGATTGAAGGTTGAGGATTGAGGATTGAGGATTGAGGATTGAGGATTGAAGAATGAGCATTGAGGTTTGAGGATTGAGTATTGAGGATTGCAGATTGAGTATTGAGGATTGAGGATTGAGGAATGAGGATTGAGGATTGTGGATTGATGAATGAGGATTGAGGATTGAGGATTGAATATTGAGTATTGAGGATTGAAGATTGAGGATTGAGGATTGAGGATTGATAATTGAGGATTGAGGATTGAAGATTGAGGATTGAGGATTGAAATTGAGTATTGAGGATTGAAGATTGAGGATTGAGATTTGATTATTGAATATTGTGGTTTGAGTACCGAACCATGCGGATTCAGGATATTCTATTGAGTATTGAGTATTGAGGATTGATGATTGAGTATTGAGGAATGTTGGCTGAGGGTTGTGTGTTGAATATTGAGGATTGGGGATTGAGGATTGAGGATTGAGGATTGAGGATTGAAGATTGAGTATTGATGATTGAATATTGAGGATTGAGGATTGAGGATTGAGGATTGAGGAAGAGGACTGACGGTAGAGGATTGATGTTTGAGGATTGAGGATTGAGGACCGAGGATTGAGGATGAGGGCTGAGGGTCGGGGACTGAGGTTTGACGACTGAGGACTGAGGTTTGAGGATTGAGAATTGAGGATTGGGGATTGAAGATTGAGTATTGAGGATTGAAGATTGAGGATTGAGGATTGAGGATTGAGGATTGAGGATTGAGGATTGAGGATTGAGGATTGAGGATTGAGTATTGAAGATTGAATATTGATGATTAAAGATTGAGGATTGAGGATTGAAGGTTGTGGATAGAGGACGAGGACTGAGGGGTGGATATTGATGTTCGAGGTCTGAGGATTGAGGATTGAGGATTGAGAATTGAGGATTGAGGATAGAGGATTGAAGATTGAGGATTGGGTATTGAGGATTGAAGAATGAGGATTGAGGATTGAGGATTGAGGATTGAGGATTGCAGATTGAGTATTGAGGATTGAAGATTGAGGATTGAGGATTGAGGGTTGAGGGTTGAGGATTGAGGATTGAGGATTGAGGATTGAAGATTGAGTATTGAGGATTGAAGATTGAGGATTGAGGATTGAGGATTGAGGATTGAGGATTGAGGATTGAGTTTTGAAGATTGAATATTGATGATTGAAGATTGAGGATTGAGGATTGAAGGTTGTGGATAGAGGACGAGGACTGAGGGGTGAATATTGATGTTTGAGGTCTGAGGATTGAGGATTGAGGATTGAGAATTGAGGATTGAGGATAGAGGATTGAAGATTGAGGATTGGGTACTGGGGATAGAAGAATGAGGATTGAGGATTGAGGATTGAGGATTGAGGATTGCAGATTGAGTATTGAGGATTGAAGATTGAGGATTGAGGATTGAGGATTGAGGGTTGAGGATTGAGGATTGAGGATTGAGGATTGAAGATTGAGTATTGATGATGGAATATTGAGGATTGAGGATTGAGGTTTGAGGATTGAGGACGAGGACTGACGGTTGAGGATTGATGTTTGAGGATTGAGGATTGAGGACCGAGGATTGAGGATGAGGGCTGAGGGTCGGGGACTGAGGTTTGACGACTGAGGACTGAGGATTGAGGATTGAGAATTGAGGACTGATGATTGAGGATTGAAGATTGAGGATTGGGTATTCAGGATTGAAGGATGAGGATTGAGGATTGAGGATTGAGGATTGAAGATTGAAGATTGGGTATTGAGGATTGAAGAATGAGGATTGAGGATTGAGGATTGAGGATTGACAATTGCAGATTATGTATTGAGGATTGAGGATTGGGAATTGAGGATTGAGGATTGAGGATTGAGGATTGAGGATTGAGGATTGATGATTGAGGATTGAAGATTGAGTATTGAGGATTGAAGATTGAGGATTGAGGATTGAGGATTGAGGATTGAGCTTGAGGATTGAAGATTGAGGATTGGGGATTGAGGATTGACGGTTGAGGATTGAGTATTGGGGATTGAGAATTGAGGATTGAGGATTGAAATTGAGTATTGAGGATTGAAGATTGAGGATTGAGATTTGATTATTGCATATTGTGGATTGAGTATTGAACCATGAGTATTCAGAATATTCTATTGTGTATTGAGAATTGAGGATTGATGGTTGAGTATTGAGGACTGATGGCTGAGGGTTGTGTCTTGAATATTGAGGATTGAGGATTGAGAATTGAGGATAGAGCATTGAGGATTGAAGATTGAGTATTGATGATTGAATATTGAGGATTGAGGATTGAGGTTTGAGGATTGAGGTCGAGGACTGACGGCTGAGGATTGACGCTTGAGGACTGAGGGTTGAGGATGTAGGATTGAAGAGAGAGGACTGAGTGTTGAGGATTGAGTGTTGAGAATTGATGCTTGAGGTTTGAGATTTGATTATTGAATATTCTGGATTGAGTTTTGAACCATAAGGATTCAGGATGTTCTATTGAGTATTGAGAATTGAGGATTGATGGTTGAGTATTGAGGATTGATGGTTGAGGGTTGAGTGATGAATATTGAGGATTGAGGATTAAGGATTGAGGATTGATGATTGAGGATTGAAGATTGATTATTGATGATTGAAGATTGAGAACTGAGGATTGAGTGTTGTGGATTGAGGACGAGGACTGAGGGTTGAATATTGATGTTTGAGGTCTGAGGATTAAGGATTGAGGGTTGAGAATTGAGGATTGAGGTATGAGGATTGAAGATTGAGGATTGTGTATTGAGGATTGAAGTATGAGGATTGAGGATTGAGGTTTGAGGATTGAGGATTGCAGATTGATTATTGAGGATTGAATATTGAGGTTTGAGGATTGAGGATTGAAGATTGAGGATAGAGGATTGAGGATTGAGGATTGAGGATTGAAGATTGAGGAATGAGGATTGAGGATTGAGGATTGAGGATTGAGGATTGAGGATTGAGGATTGAAGATTTAATATTGATGATTGAAGATTGAGGATTGAGCATTTAAGGTTGTGGATAGAGGACGAGGACTGAGGGTTGAATATTGATGTTTGAGGTCTGAGGATTGAGGATTGAGGATTGAGAATTGAGGATTGAGGATTGAGGATTGAAGATTGAGGATTGGGTATAGAGGATTGAAGAATGAGAATTGAGGATTGAGGATTGAGGATTGAGGATTGCGGATTGAGCATTGAGGATTGAGGATTGAGGATTGAGGATTGAGGATTGAGTATTGGGGATTGAGAATTGAGGATTGAGGATTGAAATTGAGTATTGAGGATTGAAGATTGAGGATTGAGACTTGATTATTGAATATTGTTGATTGAGTATTGAACCATGAGTATTCAGAATATTGTATTGAGTATTGAGAATTGAGGATTGATTGTTGAGTATTGAGGATTGATGGCTGAGGGTTGTGTCTTGAATATTGAGGATTGAGGATTGAGGATTGAGGATAGAGCATTGAGGATTGAAGATTGAGTATTGATGATTGAAGATTGAGGATTGAGGATTGAGGATTGAGGATTGAGGTTGAGGATTGAAGATTGAGGATTGGGGATTGAGGATTGACGATTGAGGATTGAGTATTGGGGATTGAGAATTGAGGGTTGAGGATTGAAGTTGAGTATTGAGGATTGATGATTGAGGATTGAGACTTGATTATTGAATATTGTGGTTTGAGTATTGAACCATGAGTGTTCAGAATATTGTATCGAGTATTGAGACTTGAGGATTGATGGTTGAGTATTGAGGATTGATGGCTGAAGGTTGTGTCTTGAATATTGACGATTGAGGATTGAGGATTGAGGATAGAGCTTTGAGGATTGAATATTGAGTATTGATGATTGAATATTGAGGATTGAGGATTGAGGTTTGGGGATTGAGGACGAGGACTGACGGTTGAAGATTGAGGTTTGAGGATTGAGGACTGTGGATTGAGGACTGAGGATTGAGGATTGAGGATTGAGCATTGAGGATTGAAGATTGATGACTGGGGATTGAGGATTGAAGATTGAGTATTAAGGATTGAAGATTGGGGATTGAGGATCTAGGATTGGAGACTGAGTATTGAGGATTGAACATTGAGGATTGAGGATTGAAGATTGAGAATTGGGTATTGAGGATTGAAGAATGAGGATTGAGGATTGAGGATTGAGGATTGAGGATTGAAGATTGAGTATTGAGGATTGAACACTGAGGCTTGAGGATTGAGAATTCAGGATTGGGGATTGAAGATTGAGTATTGAGGATTGAAGATTGAGGATTGAGGAATGAGGATTGAGGATTGAGGATTGAGGATTGAGGATTGAGGATTGAGGATTGAAGATTGAATATTGATGATTGAAGATTGAGGATTGAGCATTGAAAGTTGTGGATAGAGGACGAGGACTGAGGGTTGAATATTGATGTTTGAGGTCTGAGGATTGAGGATTGAGGTTTGATGATTGAGGATTGAAGATTGAGTATTGAGGATTGAAGATTGAGGATTGAGGATTGAGGATTGAGGATTGAGGTTGAGGATTGAAGATTGAGGATTGGGGATTGAGGATTGACGGTTGAGGATTGAGTATTCGGGATTGAGAATTGAGGATTGAGGATTGAAATTGAGTATTGAGGATCGAAGATTGAGGATTGAGATTTGATTATTGAATATTGTGGATTGAGTATTGAACCATGAGTATTCAGAATATTCTATGTAGTATTGAGAATTGAGGATTGATGGTTGAGTATTGAGGACTGATGGCTGAGGGTTGTGTCTTGAATATTGAGGATTGAGGATTGAGGATTGAGGATAGAGCATTGAGGATTGAAGATTGAGTATTGATGACTGAATATTGAGGATTGAAGATTGAGGTTTGAGGATTGAGGACGAGGACAGACGGTTGAGGATTGAGGTTTGAGGATTGAGGATTGCGGATTGAGGACTGAGGATTGAGGATTGAGGTTTGAGGACTGAGGACTGAGGATTGATGATTGAGAATTGAGGATTGAGTATTGAGGATTGAAGGTTGAGGATTGGGTATTGAGGATTGAAGAATGAGGATTGAGGATTGAGGTTTGAGGATTGAGGATTGATGATTGAGTATTGAGGATTGAAGACTGACGATTGAGGATTGAGGATTGAGGACTGAGGATTGACGCTTGAGGATTGAGGGTTGAGGATGTAGGATTGAAGAGAGAGGACTGAGTGTTGAGGATTGAGTGTTGAGAATTGATGCTTGAGGTTTGAGATTTGATTATTGAATATTCTGGATTGAGTATTGAACCATAAGGATTCAGGATGTTCTATTGAGTATTGAGAATTGAGGATTGATGGTTGAGTATTGAGGATTGATGGTTGAGGGTTGAGTGATGAATATTGAGGATTGAGGATTAAGGATTGAGGATTGATGATTGAGGATTGAAGATTGATAATTGATGATTGAAGATTGAGGACTGAGAATTGAGTGTTGTGGATTGAGGACGAGGACTGAGGGTTGAATATTGATGTTCGAGGTCTGAGGATTAAGGATTGAGGGTTGAGAATTGAGGATTGAGGATTGAGGATTGAAGATTGAGGATTGTGTATTGAGGATTGAAGTATGAGGATTGAGGATTGAGGTTTGAGGATTGAGGATTGCAGATTGAGTATTGAGGATTGAAGATTGAGGTTTGAGGATTGAGGATTGAAGATTGAGGATAGAGGATTGAGGATTGAGGATTGAGAATTGAAGATTGAGGAATGAGGATTGAGGATTGAGGATTGAGGATTGAGGATTGAGGATTGAGGATTGAAGATTTAATATTGATGATTGAAGATTGAGGATTGAGCATTGAAGGTTGTGGGTAGAGGACGAGGACTGAGGGTTGAATATTGATGTTTGAGGTCTGAGGATTGAGGATTGAAGATCGAGAATTGAGGATTGAGGATTGAGGATTGAAGATTGAGGATTGGGTATTGAGGATTGAAGAATGAGAATTGAGGATTGAGGATTGAGGATTGAGGATTGCAGATTGAGTATTGAGGATTGAGGATTGAGGATTGAGGATTGAGGATTGAGTATTGGGGATTGAGAATTGAGGATTGAGGATTGAAATTGAGTATTGAGGATTGAAGATTGAGGATTGAGACTTGATTATTGAATTTTGTGGATTGAGTATTGAATCATGAGTATTCAGAATATTGTACTGAGTATTGAGAATTGAGGATTGATGGTTGAGTATTGAGGATTGATGGCTGAGGGTTGTGTCTTGAATATTGAGGATTGAGGATTGAGGATTGAGGATAGAGCATTGAGGATTGAAGATTGAGTATTGATGATTGAAGATTGAGGATTGAGGATTGAGGATTGAGGATTGAGGTTGAGGATTGAAGATTGAGGATTGAGGATTGAGGATTGACGATTGAGGATTGAGCATTGGGGATTGAGAATTGAGGATTGAGGATTGAAATTGAGTATTGAGGATAGATGATTGAGGATTGAGACTTGATTATTGAATATTGTGGTTTGAGTATTGAACCATGAGTATTCAGAATATTGTATCGAGTATTGAGACTTGAGGATTGATGGTTGAGTATTGAGGATTGATGGCTGAGGGTTGTGTCTTGAATATTGAGGATTGAGGATTGAGGATTGAGGATAGAGCATTGAGGATTGAATATTGAGTATTGATGATTGAATATTGAGGATTGAGGATTGAGGTTTGAGGATTGAGGACGAGGACTGACGGTTGAAGATTGAGGTTTGAGGATTGAGGATTGTGGATTGAGGACTGAGGATTGAGGATTGAGGATTGAGCATTGAGGATTGAAGACTGATGACTGGGGATTGAGGATTGAAGATTGAGTATTAAGGATTGAAGATTGGGGATTGAGGATCTAGGATTGGAGATTGAGTATTGAGGATTGAACATTGAGGCTTGAGGATTGGGAATTGAGGATTGGGGATTGAAGATTGAGTATTGAGGATTGAAGATTGAGGATTGAGGAATGAGGATTGAGGATTGAGGATTGAGGATTGTGGATAGAGGATTGAGGATTCAAGATTGAATATTGATGATTGAAGATTGAGGATTGAGGATTGAATGTTGTGGATAGAGGTCGAGGACTGAGGGTTGAATATTGATGTTTGAGGTCTGAGGATTGAGGATTGAGGATTGAGAATTGAGGATTGAGGATTGAGGATTGAAGATTGAGGATTGGGTATTGAGGATTGAAGAATGAGTATTGAGGATTGAGGATTGAGGATTGAGGATTGCAGATTGAGTATTGAGTATTGAGGATTGAGGATTGAGGATTGAGGATTGAGGATTGCGGATTGAGGATTGTGGATTGAGGATTGAAGATTGAGTATTGAGGATTGAAGATGGAGGATTGAGGATTGAGGATTGAGGATTCAGGATTGAGGTTGAGGATTGAAGATTGAGGATTGGGGATTGAGGGTTGACGATTGAGGATTGAGTATTGGGGATTGAGAATTGAGGATTGAGGATTGAAATTGAGTATTGAGGATTGAAGATTGAGGATTGAGACTTGAATATTGAATATTGTGGATTGAGTATTGAACCATGAGTATTCAGAATATTGTATTGAGTATTGAGAATTGAGGATTGATGGTTGAGTATTGAAGATTGATGGCTGAGGGTTGTGCCTTGAATATTGAGGATTGAGGATTGAGGATTGAGGATAGAGCATTCAGGATTGAAGATTGAGTATTGATGATTGAAGGTTGAGGATTGAGGATTGAGGATTGAGGATTGAGGTTGAGGATTGAAGATTGACGATTGGGGATTGAGGACTGACGATTGAGGATTGAGTATTGGGGATTGAGAATTGAGGATTGAGGATTGAAATTGAGTATTGAGGATTGAAGATTGAGGATTGAGACTTGATTATTGAATATTGTGGTTTGAGTATTGAACCATGAGTACTCAGAATATTCTATCGAGTATTGAGACTTGAGGATTGATGGTTGAGTATTGAGGATTGATGGCTGAGGGTTGTGTCTTGAATATTGAGGATTGAGGATTGAGGATTGAGGATAGAGCATTGAGGATTGAATATTGAGTATTGATGATTGAATATTGAGGATTGAGGATTGAGGTTTGAGGATTGAGGACGAGGACTCACGGTTGAAGATTGAGGTTTGAGGATTGAGGATTGTGGATTGAGGACTGAGGATTGAGGATTGAGGATTGAGCATTGAGGATTGAAGATTGATGACTGGGGATTGAGGATTGAAGATTGAGTATTAAGGATTGAAGATTGGGGATTGAGGATCTAGGATTGGAGATTGAGTATTGAGGATTGAACATTGAGGCTTGAGGATTGAGAATTGAGGATTGGGGATTGAAGATTGAGTATTGAGGATTGAAGATTGAGGATTGAGGAATGAGGATTGAGGATTGAGGATTGAGGATTGAGGATTGAGGATTGAGGATTCAAGATTGAATATTGATGATTGAAGATTGAGGATTGAGGATTGAAGGTTGTGGATAGAGGACGAGGACTGAGGGTTGAATATTGATGTTTGAGGTCTGAGGATTGAGGATTGAGGATTGAGAATTGAGGATTGAGGATTGAGGATTGAAGATTGAGGATTGGGTATTGAGGATTGAAGAATGAGAATTGAGGATTGAGGATTGAGGATTGCAGATTGAGTATTGAGGATTGAGGATTGAGGATTGAGGATTGAGGATTGAGGATTGAGGATTGAGGATTGTGGATTGAGGATTGAAGATTGAGTATTGAGGATTGAAGATGGAGGATTGAGGATTGAGGATTGAGGATTGAGGATTGAGGATTGAGGATTGAGGATTGTGGATTGAGGATTGAAGATTGAGTATTGAGGATTGAGGATTGAGGATTGAGGATTCAAGATTGAATATTGATGATAGAAGATTGAGGATTGAGGATTGAAGGTTGTGGATAGAGGACGAGGACTGAGGGTTGAATATTGATGTTTGAGGTCTGAGGATTGAGGATTGAGGATTGAGAATTGAGGATTGAGGATTGAGGATTGAAGATTGAGGATTGGGTATTGAGGATTGAAGAATGAGAATTGAGGATTGAGGATTGAGGATTGCAGATTGAGTATTGAGGATTGAGGATTGAGGATTGAGGATTGAGGATTGAGGATTGAGGATTGAGGATTGTGGATTGAGGATTGAAGATTGAGTATTGAGGATTGAAGATGGAGGATTGAGGATTGAGGATTGAGGATTGAGGATTGAGGTTGAGGATTGAAGATTGAGGATTGGGGATTGAGGATTGACGATTGAGGATTGAGTATTGGGGATTGAGAATTGAGGATTGAGGATAGAAATTGAGTATTGAGGATTGAAGATTGAGGATTGAGACTTGATTATTGAATATTGTGGATTGAGTATTGAACCATGTGTCTTCAGAATATTGTATTGAGTATTCAGAATTGAGAATTGATGGTTGAGTATTGAAGATTGATGGCTGAGGGTTGTGTCTTGAATATTGAGGATTGAGGATTGAGGATTGAGGATAGAGCATTGAGGATTGAAGATTGAGTATTGATGATTGAAGATTGAGGATTGAGGATTGAGGATTGAGGATTGAGGTTGAGGATTGAAGATTGACGATTGGGGATTGAGGACTGACGATTGAGGATTGAGTATTGGGGATTGAGAATTGAGTATTGAGGATTGAAATTGAGTATTGAGGATTGAAGATTGAGGATTGAGACTTGATTATTGAATATTGTGGATTGAGTATTGCACCATGAGTATTCAGAATATTGTATTGAGTATTGAGAATTGAGGATTGATGGGTGATTATTGAGGATTGATGGCTGAGGGTTGTGTCTTGAATATTGAGGATTGAGGATTGAGGATTGAGGATAGAGCATTGAGGATTGAAGATTGAGTATTGATGATTGAAGATTGAGGTTTGAGGATTGAGGATTGTGAATTGAGGACTGAGGATTGAGGATTGAGGATTGATCATTGAGGATTGAAGATTGATGACTGGGGATTGAGGATTGAAGATTGAGTATTAAGGATTGAAGATTGGGGATTGAGGATCTAGGATTGGAGATTGAGTATTGAGGATTGAACATTGAGGCTTGAGGATTGAGAATTGAGGATTGGGGATTGAAGATTGGGTATTGAGGATTGAAGATTGAGGTTTGAGGAATGAGGATTGAGGATTGAGGATTGAGGATTGAGGATTGAGGATTGAGGATTGAAGATTGAATATTGATGGTTGAAGATTGAGTATTGAGGATTGAAGGTTGTGGATAGAGGACGAGGACTGAGGGTTGAATATTGATGTTTGAGGTCTGAGGATTGAGGATTGAGGATTGAGAATTGAGGATTGAGGATTGGGGATTGAAGATTGAGGATTGGGTGTTGAGGATTGAAGAATGAGGATTGAGGATTGAGGATTGAGGATTGAGGATTGCAGATTGAGTATTGAGGATTGAGGATTGAGGATTGAAGATTGAGGATTGAGGATTGAGGATTGAGGATTGAGGATTGAGGATTGAAGATTGAGTATTGAGGATTGAGGATTGAGGATTGAGGATTGAAGATTGATGACTGGGGATTGAGGATTGAAGATTGAGTATTAAGGATTGAAGATTGGGGATTGAGGATCTAGGATTGGAGATTGATTATTGAGGATTGAAGATTGAGGATTGAGGATTGAGGATTGAGAATTGAGAATTGAGGATGAGGACTGAGGGTTGAAGACTGAGGTTTGAGGAATGAGGATTGAGGGTTGAGGATTGAGGATTGAGGATTGAAGATTGAGGATTGAGGATTGAGGATTGAGGATTGAGGGTTGGGGATTGAAGATTGAATATTGATGGTTGAAGATTGAGGATTGAGTATTGAGAATTGAGGATTGATGGTAGAGTATTGAGGAATGTTGGCTGAGGGTTGTGTGTTGAATATTGGGGATTGGGGATTGAGGACTGAGGTTTGAGGAATGAGGATTGAGGGTTGAGGATTGAGGATTGATGATTGAGGATTGAGGATTGAGTATTGAAGATTGAGTATTGATGCCTGAGGACTGAGGATCGAGGATTGAGGATTGAGGATTGGAGATTGAGGATTGAGGATTGAGGATTGAGAATTGAGAATTGAGTATGAGGACTGAGGGTTGAGGATTGAGGTTTGAGGGATGAGGATTGAGGGTTGGGGAATGAGGATTGAGGATTGAGGATTGAGGATTGAGCACTGAAGATTGAGTATTGATGCCTGAGGATTGAGGATTGAGGATTGATGATTGAGGATCGAGGATTGAAGATTGAGAATTGAGGATTGAAGGTTGAGGATTGAGGATTGAGGATTGAGGATGGAGGATGAGGGCTGATGGTTGAGGATTGAGGATTGAGAATTGAGGATTGAGGATTGAGGATTGAGGATTGAGGATTGAGGATTGAAGGTTGAGGATTGAGGATTGAGGATTGAGGATTGAGGATTGAAGATTGAGCATTGAGGTTTGAGGATTGAGTATTGAGGATTGCAGATTGAGTATTGAGGATTGAGGATTGAGGAATGAGGATTGAGGATTGTGGATTGATGAATGAGGATTGAGGATTGAGGATTGAATATTGAGTATTGAGGATTGAAGATTGAGGATTGAGGATTGAGGATTGATAATTGAGGATTGAGGATTGAAGATTGAGGATTGAGGATTGAAATTGAGTATTGAGGATTGAAGATTGAGGATTGAGATTTGATTATTGAATATTGTGGTTTGAGTACCGAACCATGCGGATTCAGGATATTCTATTGAGTATTGAGTATTGAGGATTGATGGTTGAGTATTGAGGAATGTTGGCTGAGGGTTGTGTGTTGAATATTGAGGATTGGGGATTGAGGATTGAGGATTGAGGATTGAGGATTGAAGATTGAGTATTGATGATTGAATATTGAGGATTGAGGATTGAGGATTGAGGATTGAGGAAGAGGACTGACGGTAGAGGATTGATGTTTGAGGATTGAGGATTGAGGACCGAGGATTGAGGATGAGGGCTGAGGGTCGGGGACTGAGGTTTGACGACTGAGGACTGAGGTTTGAGGATTGAGAATTGAGGATTGGGGATTGAAGATTGAGTATTGAGGATTGAAGATTGAGGATTGAGGATTGAGGATTGAGGATTGAGGATTGAGGATTGAGGATTGAGGATTGAGGATTGAGTATTGAAGATTGAATATTGATGATTGAAGATTGAGGATTGAGGATTGAAGGTTGTGGATAGAGGACGAGGACTGAGGGGTGGATATTGATGTTCGAGGTCTGAGGATTGAGGATTGAGGATTGAGAATTGAGGATTGAGGATAGAGGATTGAAGATTGAGGATTGGGTATTGAGGATTGAAGAATGAGGATTGAGGATTGAGGATTGAGGATTGAGGATTGCAGATTGAGTATTGAGGATTGAAGATTGAGGATTGAGGATTGAGGGTTGAGGGTTGAGGATTGAGGATTGAGGATTGAGGATTGAAGATTGAGTATTGAGGATTGAAGATTGAGGATTGAGGATTGAGGATTGAGGATTGAGGATTGAGGATTGAGTTTTGAAGATTGAATATTGATGATTGAAGATTGAGGATTGAGGATTGAAGGTTGTGGATAGAGGACGAGGACTGAGGGGTGAATATTGATGTTTGAGGTCTGAGGATTGAGGATTGAGGATTGAGAATTGAGGATTGAGGATAGAGGATTGAAGATTGAGGATTGGGTATTGGGGATAGAAGAATGAGGATTGAGGATTGAGGATTGAGGATTGAGGATTGCAGATTGAGTATTGAGGATTGAAGATTGAGGATTGAGGATTGAGGATTGAGGGTTGAGGATTGAGGATTGAGGATTGAGGATTGAAGATTGAGTATTGATGATGGAATATTGAGGATTGAGGATTGAGGTTTGAGGATTGAGGACGAGGACTGACGGTTGAGGATTGAGGTTTGAGGATTGAGGATTGTGGATTGAGGACTGAGGATTGAGGATTGAGGATTGAGCATTGAGGATTGAGGATTGATGACTGGGGATTGAGGATTGAAGATTGAGTATTAAGGATTGAAGATTGGGGATTGAGGATCTAGGATTGGAGATTGACTATTGAGGATTGAAGATTGAGGATTGAGTATTGAGGATTGAGAATTGAGAATTGAGGATGAGGACTGAGGGTTGAGGATTGAGGTTTGAGGAATGAGGACTGATGATTGAGGATTGAGGATTGAGGACTGATGATTGAGGATTGAAGATTGAGGATTGTGGATTCAGGATTGAGGTTTCAAGACTGAGAATTGAGGATTGAGTATTGAGGGTTGAGGATTGAGGATTGAGGATTGAGGATTGAGGATTGAGGATTGAGGATTGCAGATTGAGTATTGAGGATTGAAGATTGAGGATTGAGGATTGAGGATTGAGGGTTGAGGATTGAGGATTGAGGATTGAGGATTGAGGATTGAGGATTGAGGACTGAAGATTGAATATTGATGATTGATGATTGAGGATTGAGGATTGAGTGTTGTGGATTGAGGACGAGGACTGAGGGTTGAGTATTCATGTGTGAGGTCTGAGGATTGAGGATTGAGGATTGAGAGTTGAGGATTGAGGATTGAAGATAGAGGATTGGGTATTGAGGATTGAAGAATGAGGATTGAGGATTGAGGATTGAGGATTGAGGATTGAAGATTGAGTATTGAGGATTGAACATTGAGGATTGAGGATTGAGAATTGAGGATTGGGGATTGAAGATTGAGTATTGAGGATTGAAGATTGAGGATTGAGGATTGAGAATTGAGGATTGAGGACTGAGGATTGAGGATTTAGGATTGAGGATTGAAGATTGAATATTGATGATTGAAGATTGAGGATTGAGGATTGATGGTTGTGGATAGAGGACGAGGACTGAGGGTTGAATATTGATGTTTGAGGTCTGAGGGTTGAGGATTGAGGATTGAGAATTGAGGATTGAGGATTGAGGATTGAAGATTGAGGATTGGGTATTGAGGATTGAAGAATGAGGATTGAGGATTGAGGATTGAGGTTTGAGGATTGAGGACGAGGACTGACGGTTGAAGATTGAGGCTTGAGGATTGAGGATTGTGGATTGAGGACTGAGGATTGAGGATTGAGGATTGAGCATTGAGGATTGAAGATTGATGACTGGGGATTGAGGATTGAAGATTGAGTATTAAGGATTGAAGATTGGGGAGTGAGGATCTAGGATTGGAGATGGAGTATTGAGGATTGAACATTGAGGATTGAGGATTGATAATTGAGGATTGAGGATTGAAGATTGAGTATTGAGGATTGAAATTGAGTATTGAGGGTTCAAGATTGAGGATTGAGATTTGATTATTGAATATTGTGGTTTGAGTACCGAACCATGCGGATTCAGGTTATTCTATTGAGTATTGAGTATTGAGGATTGATGGTTGAGTATTGAGGAATGTTGGCTGAGGGTTGTGTGTTGAATATTGAGGATTGGGGATTGAGGATTGAGGATTGAGGATTGAGGATTGAAGATTGAGTATTGATGATTGAATATTGAGGATTGAGGATTGAGGATTGAGGTTGAGGATTGAAGATTGAGGATTGGGGATTGAGGATTGACGATTGAGGATTGAGTATTGGGGATTGAGAATTGAGGATTGAGGATTGAAATTGAGTATTGAGGATTGAAGATTGAGGATTGAGACTTGATTATTGAACATTGTGGATTGAGTATTGAACCATGTGTATTCAGAATATTGTATTGAGTATTGAGAATTGAGGATTGATGGTTGAGTATTGAAGATTGATGGCTGAGGGTTGTGTCTTGAATATTGAGGATTGAGGATTGAGGATTGAGGATAGAGCATTGAGGATTGAAGATTGAGTATTGATGATTGAAGATTGAGGATTGAGGATTGAGGTTTGAGGATTGAGGACGAGGACTGACGGTTGAAGATTGAGGTTTGAGGATTGAGGATTGTTGATTGAGGACTGAGGATTGAGGATTGAGGATTGAGCATTGAGGATTGAAGATTGATGACTGGGGATTGAGGATTGAAGATTGAGTATTAAGGATTGAAGATTGGGGATTGAGGATCTAGGATTGGAGATTGAGTATTGAGGATTGAACATTGAGGCTTGAGGATTGAGAATTGAGGATTGGGGATTGAAGATTGAGTATTGATGATTGAAGATTGAGGATTGAGGATTGAGGATTGAGGATTGAGGTTGAGGATTGAAGATTGACGATTGGGGATTAAGGATTGACGATTGAGGATTGAGTATTGGGGATTGAGAATTGAGGATTGAGGATTGTAATTGAGTATTGAGGATTGAAGATTGAGGATTGAGACTTGATTATTGAATATTGTGGATTGAGTATTGAACCATGAGTATTCAGAATATTGTATTGAGTATTGAGAATTGAGGATTGATGGGTGAGTATTGAGGATTGATGGCTGAGGGTTGTGTCTTGAATATTGAGGATTGAGGATTGAGGATTGAGGATAGAGCATTGAGGATTGAAGATTGAGTATTGATGATTGAATATTGAGGATTGAGGATTGAGGTTTGAGGATTGAGGACGAGGACTGACGGTTGAAGATTGAGGTTTGAGGATTGAGGATTGTGGATTGAAGACTGAGGATTGAAGATTGAGGATTGAGCATTGAGGTTTGAAGATTGATGACTGGGGATTGAGGATTGAAGATTGAGTATTAAGGGTTGAAGATTGGGGATTGGGGATCTAGGATTGGAGATTGATTATTGAGGATTGAATTTTGAGGATTGAGGATTGAGGATTGAGAATTGAGAATTGAGGATGAGGACTGAGGGTTGAGGACTGAGGTTTGAGGAATGAGGATTGAGGGTTGAGGATTGAGGATTGAGGATTGAAGATTGAGGATTGAGGATTGAGGATTGAGGATTGAGGGTTGGGGATTGAAGATTGAATATTGATGATTGAAGATTGAGGATTGAGGATTGAGTATTGAGGATTGCAGATTGAGTATTGAGGATTGAGGATTCAGGATTGAGAATTGAGGATTGTGGATTGAGGATTGAGGATTGAGGATTGAGGATTGAATATTGAGTATTGAGGATTGAGGGTTGGGGATTGAAGATTGAATATTGATGATTGAAGATTGAGGATTGAGGATTGAGTGTTGAGGATTGAGGTTGAGGATTGAAGATTGACGATTGGGGATTGAGGATTGACGATTGAGGATTGAGTATTGGGGATTGAGAATTGAGGATTGAGGATTGTAATTGAGTATTGAGGATTGAAGATTGAGGATTGAGACTTGATTATTGAATATTGTGGATTGAGTATTGAACCATGAGTATTCAGAATATTGTATTGAGTATTGAGAATTGAGGATTGATGGGTGAGTATTGAGGATTGATGGCTGAGGGTTGTGTCTTGAATATTGAGGATTGAGGATTGAGGATTGAGGATAGAGCATTGAGGATTGAAGATTGAGTATTGATGATTGAATATTGAGGATTGAGGATTGAGGTTTGAGGATTGAGGACGAGGACTGACGGTTGAAGATTGAGGTTTGAGGATTGAGGATTGTGGATTGAAGACTGAGGATTGAAGATTGAGGATTGAGCATTGAGGTTTGAAGATTGATGACTGGGGATTGAGGATTGAAGATTGAGTATTAAGGATTGAAGATTGGGGATTGAGGATCTAGGATTGGAGATTGATTATTGAGGATTGAAGATTGAGGATTGAGGATTGAGGATTGAGAATTGAGAATTGAGGATGAGGACTGAGGGTTGAGGACTGAGGTTTGAGGAATGAGGATTGAGGGTTGAGGATTGAGGATTGAGGATTGAAGATTGAGGATTGAGGATTGAGGATTGAGGATTGAGGGTTGGGGATTGAAGATTGAATATTGATGATTGAAGATTGAGGATTGAGGATTGAGCATTGAGGATTGCAGATTGAGTATTGAGGATTGAGGATTCAGGATTGAGGATTGAGGATTGTGGATTGAGGATTGAGGATTGAGGATTGAGGATTGAATATTGAGTATTGAGGATTGAAGGTTGAGGATTGAGGATTGAGGATTGAGGATTGAGGGTTGGGGATTGAAGATTGAATATTGATGATTGAAGATTGAGGATTGAAGATTGAGTATTGAGGATTGCAGATTGAGTATTGAGAATTGAGGATTGAGGATTGAGGATTGAGGATTGAGGATTGTGGATTGAGGATTGAGGATTGAGGATTGAGGATTGAATATTGAGTATTGAGGATTGAAGGTTGAGGATTGAGTATTGAGGATTGATAATTGAGGATTGAGGATTGAAGATTGAGGATTGAGCATTGAAATTGAGTATTGAGGATTGAAGATTGAGGATTGAGATTTGATTATTGAATATTGTGGTTTGAGTACCGAACCATGCGGATTCAGGATATTCTATTGAGTATTGAGAATTGAGGATTGATGGTTGAGTATTGAGGAATGTTGGCTGAGGGTTGTGTGTTGAATATTGAGGATTGGGGATTGAGGATTGAGGATTGAGGATTGAGGATTGAAGATTGAGTATTGATGATTGAATATTGAGGATTGACGATTGAGGTTTGAGGATTGAGGACGAGGACTGACGGTAGAGGATTGATGTTTGAGGATTGAGGATTGAGGACCGAGGATTGAGGATGAGGGCTGAGGGTCGGGGACTGAGGTTTGACGACTGAGGACTGAGGATTGAGGATTGAGAATTGAGGACTGATGATTGAGGATTGAAGATTGAGGATTGGGTATTCAGGATTGAAGGATGAGGATTGAGGATTGAGGATTGAGGATTGAAGATTGAAGATTGGGTATTGAGGATTGAAGAATGAGGATTGAGAATTGAGGATTGAGGATTGACAATTGCAGATTACGTATTGAGGATTGAGGATTGGGAATTGAGGATTGAGGATTGAGGATTGAGGATTGAGGATTGAGGATTGATGATTGAGGATTGAAGATTGAGTATTGAGGATTGAAGATTGAGGATTGAGGATTGAGGATTGAGGATTGAGGTTGAGGATTGAAGATTGAGGATTGGGGATTGAGGATTGACGGATGAGGATTGAGTATTGGGGATTGAGAATTGAGGATTGAGGATTGAAATTGAGTATTGAGGGTTGAAGATTGAGGATTGAGATTTGATTGTTGCATATTGTGGATTGAGTATTGAACCATGAGTATTCAGGATATTCTATTGTGTATTGAGAATTGAGGATTGATGGTTGAGTATTGAGGACTGATGGCTGAGGGTTGTGTCTTGAATATTGAGGATTGAGGATTGAGGATTGAGGATAGAGCATTGAGGGTTGAAGATTGAGTATTGATGATTGAATATTGAGGATTGAGGATTGAGGATTGAGGATTGAAGATTGAGGAATGAGGATTGAGGATTGAGGATTGAGGATTGAGGATTGAGGATTGAGGATTGAGGATTGAAGATTTAATATTGATGATTGAAGATTGAGGATTGAGCATTGAAGGTTGTGGATAGAGGACGAGGACTGAGGGTTGAATATTGATGTTTGAGGTCTGAGGATTGAGGATTGAGGATTGAGAATTGAGGATTGAGGATTGAGGATTGAAGATTGAGGATTGGGTATTGAGGATTGAAGAATGAGAATTGAGGATTGAGGATTGAGGATTGAGGATTGCAGATAGAGTATTGAGGATTGAGGATTGAGGATTGAGGATTGAGTATTGGGGATTGAGAATTGAGGATTGAGGATTGAAATTGAGTATTGAGGATTGAAGATTGAGGATTGAGACTTGATTATTGAATATTGTGGATTGAGTATTGAACCATGAGTATTCAGAATATTGTATTGAGTATTGAGAATTGAGGATTGATTGTTGAGTATTGAGGATTGATGGCTGAGGGTTGTGTCTTGAATATTGAGGATTGAGGATTGAGGATTGAGGATAGAGCATTGAGGATTGAAGATTGAGTATTGATGATTGAAGATTGAGGATTGAGGATTGAGGATTGAGGATTGAGGTTGAGGATTGAAGATTGAGGATTGGGGATTGAGGATTGACGATTGTGGATTGAGTATTGGGGATTGAGAATTGAGGGTTGAGGATTGAAGTTGAGTATTGAGGATTGATGATTGAGGATTGAGACTTGATTATTGAATATTGTGGTTTGAGTATTGAACCATGAGTATTCAGAATATTGTATCGAGTATTGAGAATTGAGGATTTATGGTTGAGTATTGAGGATTGATGGCTGAAGGTTGTGTCTTGAATATTGAGGATTGAGGATTGAGGATTGAGGATAGATCATTGAGGAATGAATATTGAGTATTGATGATTGAATATTGAGGATTGAGGATTGAGGTTTGAGGATTGAGGACGAGGACTGACGGTTGAAGATTGAGGTTTGAGGATTGAGGATTGTGGATTGAGGACTGAGGATTGAGGATTGAGGATTGAGCATTGAGGATTGAAGATTGATAACTGGGGATTGAGGATTGAAGATTGAGTATTAAGGATTGAAGATTGGGGATTGAGGATCTAGGATTGGAGATTGAGTATTGAGGATTGAACATTGAGGATTGAGGATTGAAGATTGAGAATTGGGTATTGAGGATTGAAGAATGAGGATTGAGGATTGAGGATTGAGGATTGAGGATTGAAGATTGAGTATTGAGGATTGAACATTGAGTCTTGAGGATTGAGAATTGAGGATTGGGGATTGAAGATTGAGTATTGAGGATTGAAGATTGAGGATTGAGGATTGAGGATTGAGGATTGAGGTTGAGGATTGAAGATTGAGGATTGGGGATTGAGGATTGACGGTTGAGGATTGAGTATTGGGGATTGAGAATTGAGGATTGAGGATTGAAATTGAGTATTGAGGATTGAAGATTGAGGATTGAGATTTGATTATTGCATATTGTGGATTGAGTATTGAACCATGAGTATTCAGAATATTCTATTGTGTATTGAGAATTGAGGATTGATGGTTGAGTATTGAGGACTGATGGCTGAGGGTTGTGTCTTGAATATTGAGGATTGAGGATTGAGGATTGAGGATAGAGCATTGAGGATTGAAGATTGAGTATTGATGATTGAATATTGAGGATTGAGGATTGAGGATTGAGGATTGAAGATTGAGGAATGAGGATTGAGGATTGAGGATTGAGGATTGAGGATTGAGGATTGAGGATTGAAGATTTAATATTTATGATTGAAGATTGAGGCTTGAGCATTGAAGGTTGTGGATAGAGGACGAGGACTGAGGGTTGAATATTGATGTTTGAGGTCTGGGGATTGAGGATTGAGGATTGAGAATTGAGGATTGAGGATTGAGGATTGAAGATTGAGGGTTGGGTATTGAGGATTGAAGAATGAGAATTGAGGATAGAGTATTGAGGATTGAGGATTGAGGATTGAGGATTGAGTATTGGGGATTGAGAATTGAGGATTGAGGATTGAAATTGAGTATTGAGGATTGAAGATTGAGGATTGAGACTTGATTATTGAATATTGTGGATTGAGTATTGAACCATGAGTATTCAGAATATTGTATTGAGTATTGAGAATTGAGGATTGATTGTTGAGTATTGAGGATTGATGGCTGAGGGTTGTGTCTTGAATATTGAGGATTGAGGATTGAGGATTGAGGATAGAGCATTGAGGATTGAAGATTGAGTATTGATGATTGAAGATTGAGGATTGAGGATTGAGGATTGAGGATTGAGGTTGAGGATTGAAGATTGAGGATTGGGGATTGAGGATTGACGATTGTGGATTGAGTATTGGGGATTGAGAATTGAGGGTTGAGGATTGAAGTTGAGTATTGAGGATTGATGATTGAGGATTGAGACTTGATTATTGAATATTGTGGTTTGAGTATTGAACCATGAGTATTCAGAATATTGTATCGAGTATTGAGAATTGAGGATTTATGGTTGAGTATTGAGGATTGATGGCTGAAGGTTGTGTCTTGAATATTGAGGATTGAGGATTGAGGATTGAGGATAGATCATTGAGGAATGAATATTGAGTATTGATGATTGAATATTGAGGATTGAGGATTGAGGTTTGAGGATTGAGGACGAGGACTGACGGTTGAAGATTGAGGTTTGAGGATTGAGGATTGTGGATTGAGGACTGAGGATTGAGGATTGAGGATTGAGCACTGAGGATTGAAGATTGATAACTGGGGATTGAGGATTGAAGATTGAGTATTAAGGATTGAAGATTGGGGATTGAGGATCTAGGATTGGAGATTGAGTATTGAGGATTGAACATTGAGGATTGAGGATTGAAGATTGAGAATTGGGTATTGAGGATTGAAGAATGAGGATTGAGGATTGAGGATTGAGGATTGAGGATTGAAGATTGAGTATTGAGGATTGAACATTGAGTCTTGAGGATTGAGAATTGAGGATTGGGGATTGAAGATTGAGTATTGAGGATTGAAGATTGAGGATTGAGGATTGAGGATTGAGGATTGAGGTTGAGGATTGAAGATTGAGGATTGGGGATTGAGGATTGACGGTTGAGGATTGAGTATTGGGGATTGAGAATTGAGGATTGAGGATTGAAATTGAGTATTGAGGATTGAAGATTGAGGATTGAGATTTGATTATTGCATATTGTGGATTGAGTATTGAACCATGAGTATTCAGAATATTCTATTGTGTATTGAGAATTGAGGATTGATGGTTGAGTATTGAGGACTGATGGCTGAGGGTTGTGTCTTGAATATTGAGGATTGAGGATTGAGGATTGAGGATAGAGCATTGAGGATTGAAGATTGAGTATTGATGATTGAATATTGAGGATTGAGGATTGAGGATTGAGGATTGAAGATTGAGGAATGAGGATTGAGGATTGAGGATTGAGGATTGAGGATTGAGGATTGAGGATTGAAGATTTAATATTTATGATTGAAGATTGAGGCTTGAGCATTGAAGGTTGTGGATAGAGGACGAGGACTGAGGGTTGAATATTGATGTTTGAGGTCTGGGGATTGAGGATTGAGGATTGAGAATTGAGGATTGAGGATTGAGGATTGAAGATTGAGGGTTGGGTATTGAGGATTGAAGAATGAGAATTGAGGATTGAGGATTGAGGATTGAGGATTGCAGATTGAGTATTGAGGATTGAGGATTGAGGATTGAGGATTGAGGATTGAGTATTGGGGATTGAGAATTGAGGATTGAGGATTGAAATTGAGTATTGAGGATTGAAGATTGAGGATTGAGACTTGATTATTGAATATTGTGGATTGAGTATTGAACCATGAGTATTCAGAATATTGTATTGAGTATTGAGAATTGAGGATTGATGGTTGAGTATTGAGGATTGATGGCTGAGGGTTGTGTCTTGAATATTGAGGATTGAGGATTGAGGATTGAGGATAGAGCATTGAGGATTGAAGATTGAGTATTGATGATTGAAGATTGAGGATTGAGGATTGAGGATTGAGGATTGAGTTTGAGGATTGAAGATTGAGGATTGAGGCTTGAGGATTGAGGATTGAGGTTGAGGATTGAAGATTGAGGATTGGGGATTGAGGATTGACGGATGAGGATTGAGTATTGGGGATTGAGAATTGAGGATTGAGGATTGAAATTGAGTATTGAGGGTTGAAGATTGAGGATTGAGATTTGATTGTTGCATATTGTGGATTGAGTATTGAACCATGAGTATTCAGGATATTCTATTGTGTATTGAGAATTGAGGATTGATGGTTGAGTATTGAGGACTGATGGCTGAGGGTTGTGTCTTGAATATTGAGGATTGAGGATTGAGGATTGAGGATAGAGCATTGAGGGTTGAAGATTGAGTATTGATGATTGAATATTGAGGATTGAGGATTGAGGATTGAGGATTGAAGATTGAGGAATGAGGATTGAGGATTGAGGATTGAGGATTGAGGATTGAGGATTGAGGATTGAGGATTGAAGATTTAATATTGATGATTGAAGATTGAGGATTGAGCATTGAAGGTTGTGGATAGAGGACGAGGACTGAGGGTTGAATATTGATGTTTGAGGTCTGAGGATTGAGGATTGAGGATTGAGAATTGAGGATTGAGGATTGAGGATTGAAGATTGAGGATTGGGTATTGAGGATTGAAGAATGAGAATTGAGGATTGAGGATTGAGGATTGAGGATTGCAGATAGAGTATTGAGGATTGAGGATTGAGGATTGAGGATTGAGTATTGGGGATTGAGAATTGAGGATTGAGGATTGAAATTGAGTATTGAGGATTGAAGATTGAGGATTGAGACTTGATTATTGAATATTGTGGATTGAGTATTGAACCATGAGTATTCAGAATATTGTATTGAGTATTGAGAATTGAGGATTGATTGTTGAGTATTGAGGATTGATGGCTGAGGGTTGTGTCTTGAATATTGAGGATTGAGGATTGAGGATTGAGGATAGAGCATTGAGGATTGAAGATTGAGTATTGATGATTGAAGATTGAGGATTGAGGATTGAGGATTGAGGATTGAGGTTGAGGATTGAAGATTGAGGATTGGGGATTGAGGATTGACGATTGTGGATTGAGTATTGGGGATTGAGAATTGAGGGTTGAGGATTGAAGTTGAGTATTGAGGATTGATGATTGAGGATTGAGACTTGATTATTGAATATTGTGGTTTGAGTATTGAACCATGAGTATTCAGAATATTGTATCGAGTATTGAGAATTGAGGATTTATGGTTGAGTATTGAGGATTGATGGCTGAAGGTTGTGTCTTGAATATTGAGGATTGAGGATTGAGGATTGAGGATAGATCATTTAGGAATGAATATTGAGTATTGATGATTGAATATTGAGGATTGAGGATTGAGGTTTGAGGATTGAGGACGAGGACTGACGGTTGAAGATTGAGGTTTGAGGATTGAGGATTGTGGATTGAGGACTGAGGATTGAGGATTGAGGATTGAGCATTGAGGATTGAAGATTGATAACTGGGGATTGAGGATTGAAGATTGAGTATTAAGGATTGAAGATTGGGGATTGAGGATCTAGGATTGGAGATTGAGTATTGAGGATTGAACATT
Source organism: Calliopsis andreniformis (assembly GCF_051401765.1). NCBI lineage: Eukaryota > Metazoa > Arthropoda > Insecta > Hymenoptera > Andrenidae > Calliopsis > Calliopsis andreniformis. The sequence continues at coordinate 201,352 of NW_027480673.1, forward strand.
GAGGATTGAGGATTGAAGATTGAGAATTGGGTATTGAGGATTGAAGAATGAGGATTGAGGATTGAGGATTGAGGATTGAGGATTGAAGATTGAGTATTGAGGATTGAACATTGAGTCTTGAGGATTGAGAATTGAGGATTGGGGATTGAAGATTGAGTATTGAGGATTGAAGATTGAGGATTGAGGATTGAGGATTGAGGATTGAGGTTGAGGATTGAAGATTGAGGATTGGGGATTGAGGATTGACGGTTGAGGATTGAGTATTGGGGATTGAGAATTGAGGATTGAGGATTGAAATTGAGTATTGAGGATTGAAGATTGAGGATTGAGATTTGATTATTGCATATTGTGGATTGAGTATTGAACCATGAGTATTCAGAATATTCTATTGTGTATTGAGAATTGAGGATTGATGGTTGAGTATTGAGGACTGATGGCTGAGGGTTGTGTCTTGAATATTGAGGATTGAGGATTGAGGATTGAGGATAGAGCATTGAGGATTGAAGATTGAGTATTGATGATTGAATATTGAGGATTGAGGATTGAGGATTGAGGATTGAAGATTGAGGAATGAGGATTGAGGATTGAGGATTGAGGATTGAGGATTGAGGATTGAGGATTGAAGATTTAATATTTATGATTGAAGATTGAGGCTTGAGCATTGAAGGTTGTGGATAGAGGACGAGGACTGAGGGTTGAATATTGATGTTTGAGGTCTGGGGATTGAGGATTGAGGATTGAGAATTGAGGATTGAGGATTGAGGATTGAAGATTGAGGGTTGGGTATTGAGGATTGAAGAATGAGAATTGAGGATTGAGGATTGAGGATTGAGGATTGCAGATTGAGTATTGAGGATTGAGGATTGAGGATTGAGGATTGAGGATTGAGTATTGGGGATTGAGAATTGAGGATTGAGGATTGAAATTGAGTATTGAGGATTGAAGATTGAGGATTGAGACTTGATTATTGAATATTGTGGATTGAGTATTGAACCATGAGTATTCAGAATATTGTATTGAGTATTGAGAATTGAGGATTGATGGTTGAGTATTGAGGATTGATGGCTGAGGGTTGTGTCTTGAATATTGAGGATTGAGGATTGAGGATTGAGGATAGAGCATTGAGGATTGAAGATTGAGTATTGATGATTGAAGATTGAGGATTGAGGATTGAGGATTGAGGATTGAGTTTGAGGATTGAAGATTGAGGATTGAGGCTTGAGGATTGACGATTGAGGATTGAGTATTGGGGATTGAGAATTGAGGATTGAGGATTGAAATTGAGTATTGAGGATTGATGATTGAGGATTGAGACTTGATTATTGAATATTGTGGTTTGAGTATTGAACCATGAGTATTCAGAATATTGTATCGAGTATTGAGACTTGAGGATTGATGGTTGAGTATTGAGGATTGATGGCTGAGGGTTGTGTCTTGAATATTGAGGATTGAGGATTGAGGATTGAGGATAGAGCATTGAGGATTGAATATTGAGTATTGATGATTGAATATTGAGGATTGAGGATTGAGGTTTGAGGATTGAGGACGAGGACTGACGGTTGAAGATTGAGGTTTGAGGATTGAGGATTGTGGATTGAGGACTGAGGATTGAGGATTGAGGATTGAGCATTGAGGATTGAAGATTGATGACTGGGGATTGAGGATTGAAGATTGAGTATTAAGGATTGAAGATTGGGGATTGAGGATCTAGGATTGGAGATTGAGTATTGAGGATTGAACATTGAGGCTTGAGGATTGAGAATTGAGGATTGGCGATTGAAGATTGAGTATTGAGGATTGAAGATTGAGGATTGAGGAATGAGGATTGAGGATTGAGGATTGAGGATTGTGGATTGAGGATTGAGGATTCAAGATTGAATATTGATGATTGAAGATTGAGGATTGAGGATTGAAGGTTGTGGATAGAGGACGAGGACTGAGGGTTGAATATTGATGTTTGAGGTCTGAGGATTGAGGATTGAGGATTGAGAATTGAGGATTGAGGATTGAGGATTGAAGATTGAGGATTGGGTATTGAGGATTGAAGAATGAGGATTGAGGATTGAGGATTGAGGATTGAGGATTGCAGATTGAGTATTGAGTATTGAGGATTGAGGATTGAGGATTGAGGATTGAGGATTGAGGATTGAGGATTGTGGATTGAGGATTAAAGATTGAGTATTGAGGATTGAAGATGGAGGATTGAGGATTGAGGATTGAGGATTGAGGTTGAGGATTGAAGATTGAGGATTGGGGATTGAGGATTGACGATTGAGGATTGAGTATTGGGGATTGAGAATTGAGGATTGAGGATTGAAATTGAGTATTGAGGATTGAAGATTGAGGATTGAGACTTGATTATTGAATATTGTGGATTGAGTATTGAACCATGTGTATTCAGAACATTCTATTGAGTATTGAGAATTGAGGATTGAAGATTGAGTATTGAGGATTCAGGATTGAGAATTGCGAATTGAGGGTGAGGACTGAGGGTTGAGGATTGAGGTTTGAGGAATGAGGACTGAGGATTGAGGATTGAGAATTGAGGACTGATGATTGAGGATTGAAGATTGAGGATTGTGGATTCAGGATTGAGGTTTGAGGACTGAGAATTGAGGATTGAGTATTGAGGGTTGAGGATTGAGGATTGAGGATTGAGGATTGAAGATTGAGGATTGGGTATTTCGGATTGAACATTGAGGATTGAGGATTGAGGATTGAGGATTGAGGATTGAGGACTGAAGATTGAATATTGATGATTGATGATTGAGGATTGAGGATTGAGGGTTGTGGATTGAGGACGAGGACTGAGGGTTGAGTATTGATGTGTGAGGTCTGAGGATTGAGGATTGACGATTGAGGATTGAGGATTGAAGATTGAGGATTGAGGATTGAGGATTGAGGATTGAGGTTGAGGAATGAAGATTGAGGATTGGGGATTGAGGACTGGCGATTGAGGATTGAGTATTGGGGATTGAGGATTGAGGATTGAGGATTGAAGTTGGGTATTGAGGATTGAAGATTGAGGATTGGGATTTGATTATTGAATATTGTAGTCTGAGCATTGAAACGGGAGTATTCAGAATATTCTATTGAGTGTTGAGAATTGAGGATTGAAGATTGAGGATTGAGTATTGAGGATTGAGGAATGAGGATTGAAGACTGAGGACTGAGAATTGAGGATTGAGGATTGAGGATTGAGGATTCAAGATTGAGGATTGGGTATTGACGATTGAAGAATGAGGATTGAGGATTGAGGTTTGAAGATTGAGGATTGCAGATTGAGTATTGAGGATTGAAGGTTGATGATTGAGTATTGAGGATTGAAGATTGAGGATTGAGGATTGAGGATTGAGGATTGAGGATTGAGGATTGAGGATTGAGGATTGAGGATTGAGGATTGAGTATTGAAGATTGAGTATTGATCACTGAGGATTGAGGATTGAGGATTCAGGATTGAGGATTGAGGATTGAAGATTGAATATTGAGGATATAAGATTGAGGATTGATGATTGAGGATTGAGGATGGAGGATGAGGGCTGAGGGTTGAGGATTGAGGTTTGAGGACAGAGGACTGAGGATTGAGGATTGAGAATTGAGGATTGAGGATTGAGGATTGAAGATTGAGTGTTGGGTATTGAGTATTGAAGAATGAGGATTGAGGGTTGAGGATTGAGGATTGAGGATTGAAGATTGAGTATTGAGGATTGAAGATTGACGATTGAGGATTGAGGATTGAAGATTGATGACTGAGGATTGAGGATTGAAGATTGAGTATTGAGGATTGAAGATTGGCGATTGAGACTTAAGGATTGAAGATTGAGGATTAAGGATTGAAGATTGGGGATTGAGGATCTAGGATAGGAGGTTGATTATTGAGGATTGAATATTGAGTATTGAGAATTGAGGATTGTGAATTGAGAATTGAGGATGAGGACTGAGGGTTGAGGATTGAGGTTTGAGGAATGAGGATTGAGGGTTGAGGATTGAGGATTGAGGATTGAGGATTGAGGATTGAGTATTGAAGATTGAGTATTGCTGCCTGAGGATAGAGGATTGGGGATTGAGGATTGAGGATTGAATATTGAGTATTGAGGATTGACTATTGAGGATTGAGGATTGAGGATTGAGGATTGAGGATTGAAGATTGAGTATTAAGGATTGAAGATTGAGGATTGAGGATTGAGGATTGTGGATTGAGTATTGAGGATTGAGGATTGAAGATTGAGGATTGAGGATTGAGGAATGAGGATTGAGGATTGAAGAATGAGGATTGAAGAATGAGGATTGGGGATTGAGTATTGAGCATTGAGGATTGAATATTGAGTATTGAGGATTGAATATTGAGGATTGAGGATTGAGGATTGAGGATTGAGGACTGAGGATTGAAGATTGAGTATTGAGGATTGAAGATTGAGGATTGAGGATTGAGGATTGAGGATTGAGGATTGAGGATTGAGGATTGAAGATTGAGGATTGGGTATTGAGGATTGAGGATTGAGGATTGAAGATTGAGGATAGGGTATTGAGGATTGAAGAATGATGATTGAGGATTGAGGATTGAGGATTGAGGATTGAATATTGAGTATTGTAGATTGAAGGTCGACTATTGAGGATTGCGAATTGAGGATTGAGTGTTGGGGATTGAGGATTGAAGATTGAAGAATGAGGATTGAAGAATGAGGATTGGGGATTGAGTATTGAGCATTGAGGATTGAATATTGAGTATTGAGGATTGAATATTGAGGATTGAGGATTGAGGATTGAGGATTGAGGTTTGAGGATTGACGATTGAGTATTGAGGACTGAGGATTGAGGATTGAGGATTGAGCATTGAGGATTGAAGGTTGAGGACTGGGGATAGAGTATTGAAGATTGAGGATTAAGGATTGAGGATTGGGGATTGAGGATCTAGGATTGGAGATTGATTATTGAGTGTTGAAGATTGAGGATTGAGGATTGAGGATTGAGAATTGAGAATTGAGGATGAGGACTGAGGGTTGAGGATTAAGGTTTGAGGAACGAGGATTGAGGATTGAGGATTGAGGATTGAGGATTGAGGATTGAAGATTGAGTATTGAGGATTGAAGATCGAGGATTAAGGATTGAGGGTTGAGGATTGAGGACGAGGACTGACGGTTGAGGATTGAGGTTTGAGGATTGAGGATTGAGTATTGAGGACTGAGGATTGAGGATTGAGGATTGAGCATTGAGGATTGAAGATTGAGGATTGGGGATAGAGGCTTGAAGATTGAGGATTAAGGATTGAGGATTGGGGATTGAGGATCTAGGATTGGAGATTGATTATTGAGGATTGAGGAATGAGGATTGAGGATTGAAGATTCAGTATTGAGGATTGAAGATTGAGAATGGAGGATTGAGGATTGAACATTGAGGACTGAGCGTTCAGTGTTGAGTGATGAGGATTGATGTTTGTGGATAGAGATTTGAAGATTGCAGATTGAGTATTGACTATTGCAAACTGTGAATTGATGATATTCTATTGGGGATTGAGGATTGACAACTGATTGTTGAGGACTGAGGGCTGAAGATTGAGGATGCAGGATTGGGGATTCAGAATTGAGGTTTGAGGACTGAGGTCTTAGGGTTGAGGGTTGCGAATTGAGGATTGATAATTGCGGATTGAAGATTGAGGATTGGGTATTGAGGATTGAAGAATGAGGATTGAGTATTGAGGATTTAGGATTGAGGATTGAGGATTGAAGATTGAGTATTCAGGATTGGAGATTGACGATTGAGGATTGAGGACCGCGGATTGAGGATTGAGGATTGAAGGTTGAGTATTGAGGATTGAAGATTGAGGATTGAGGATTGAGGATTGAGGATTGAGGTTTGAATATTGAGGATTGGGGACTGAGCGTTGAGGGTTGAGTGATGAGAATTGATGTTTGTGGATAGAGATTTGAAGATGGCAGGTTGAGTATTGAGTATTGATACCTGTGAATTGAGGATATTCTATCGAGGATTGAGGATTCACGACTGATAGTTGAGGACTAAGGGCTGAAGATTGAGGATACAGGATTGAGGATTCAGGATTGAGGTTTGAAGACTGAGGATTGAGGATTGAGGATTGAGGATTGAGGATTGAGGATTGAGGATTGAGGATTGAAGATTGAGGATTGGGTATTGAGGATTGAACATTGAGGATTGAGGATTGAGTATTGAGGATTGAGGATTGAGGATTGAAGATTGAACATTGATGATTGAAGATTGAGGATCGAGGATTGAGGGTTGTGGATTGAGGACGATGACTGAGGGTTGAGTATTGATACTTGAGGCCTGAGGATTGAGGATTTAAGATTGAGGATTGGGTATTGAGGATTGAAGAATGAGGATTGAGGATTGAGGACAGAGGATTGAGGATTGAAGATTTAGTATTGAGAATTGAAGATTGACGATTGAGGATTGACGATTGAGGATTGAGGATTGAGGATTGAGGATTGAGGATTGAGGATTGAGTATTGAGGATTGAAGATTGAGGATTGAGGATTGAGGATTGAGGATTGAGGATTGAAGGTTGAGTATTGAGGATTGAAGATTGAGGATTGAGGATTGAGGATTGTGGATTGAGTATTGAGGATTGAGGATTGAAGATTGAGGATTGAGGATTGAGGAATGAGGATTGAGGATTGAAGAATGAGGATTGAAGAATGAGGATTGGGGATTGAGTATTGAGCATTGAGGATTGAATATTGAGTATTGAGGATTGAATATTGAGGATTGAGGATTGAGGATTGAGGATTGAGGATTGAGGATTGAAGATTGAGTATTGAGGATTGAAGATTGAGGATTGAGGATTGAGGATTGAGGATTGAGGATTGAGGATTGAGGACTGAGGATTGAAGATTGAGGATTAGGGACTGAGGATTGAATATTCAGGATTGAGGATTGAGGATTGAGGATTGGGGATTGATGATTGAAGATTCATTATTGAGGATTGAAGGTTGAGGATTGAGGATTGAGGATTGAAGATTGAGGACTGAGTGTTGATGGTTTAGTGATGAGAATTGATATTTGTGGATTGTGGTTTGAAGAGTGAAGGATGGGGATTGAGTATTGAAAACTGTGAATTGAGGATATTCTATTGAGGGCTGAGGATTGACAATTGATTTAAGAGGACTAAGGGCTGAAGATTGAGGATTCAGGATTGAGGATTAGGGATTGAGGTTTGAGGACTGAGAATTGAGGGTTGAGGATTCAGGATTGAGGATTGACGCTTGAGGATTGAGGATTGAAGATTGATGATTGGGTATTGAGGATTGAACGTTGAGGATTGAGGATTGAGGATTGAGGACTGAGGATTGAAGATTGAGGGTTAGGGACTGAGGATTGAATATTCAGGATTGAGGATTGAGGATTGAGGATTGGGGATTGATGATTGAGGATTGATGATTGAGGATTGAGGATTGAGGAATGGGGTTGAGGATTGAGCATTGAGGTTTGAGGACTGAGGGCTGAGGATTGAGGATTGACGATTGACGATTGAGGATTGAGGATGAGGGCTGAGGGTTGAGTATTGATGTTTGAGGGCAGAGGACTGAGGATTGACGATTGAGAAATGAGGATTGAGGATTGAGGATTGAAGATTGAGGACTGGGTATTGAGGATTGAAGAATGAGGATTGAGGATTGAGGATTGAGGACTGAGGATTGAGGATTGAAGATTGAGGATTTGGTATTGAGGATTGAAGAATGAGGATTGAGGATAGAGGATTGAGGATTGAGTATTGAAGATTGAGTATTGAGGATCGAGGATTGAGTATTGAGGATTGAGGATTGAGGATTGAGTATTGAGGATTGATGTTCGAGGATTGAAGATTGAGGATTGAGGATTGAGGATTGAGGATTGAGGATTGAGGATTGAAGATTGAATATTGATGATTGAATATTGAGGACTGAGGATTGAGGGTTGTGGATTGAGGACGAGGACTGAGGGTTGAATATTGATGCTTGTGGTCTGAGGATTAAGGATTGAGGATTGAGAATTGAGGATTGAGGATTGGCGATTGAAGATTGAGGATTGGGTATTGAGGATTGAGAAATGAGGTTTGAGGATTGAGGTTTGAGGATTGAGGATTGAAGATTGAGGATTGAGTATTGAAGATTGAGAATTGAGAATTGAGGATGAGGACTGAGGGTTGAGGATTGAGGTTTGAGGAATGAGGATTGAGGGTTGAGGATTGAGGATTGAGGATTGAGGATTGAGGATTGAGTGTTGAGGGTTGAGTGATGGTAATTGATGTTTGAGAATAGAGACTTGAAGACTGCAGATTGAGTATTGAGCATTGAAATCTGTAAATTGATGATATTCCATTGAGGATTGTGGATTGACAACTGATTGTTGAGGACTGAGTGCTGAGGATTGAGGATTCAGGATTGAGGATTCAGGATTGATGTTTGAGGACTGAGGATTGAGGATTGAGGATTGAAAATTGAAGATTGAGGATTGGGTATTGAGGATTGAGGATTGAGGATTGAGGATTGAGGATAGAGCATTGAGGATTGAAGATTGAGTATTGATGATTGAATATTGAGGATCGAGGATTGAGGTTTGAGGATTGAGGACGAGGACTGACGGTTGAGGATTGAGGTTTGAGGATTGAGGATTGTGGATTGAGGACTGAGGATTGAGGATTGAGGATTGAGGATTGAGGATTGAGGATTGAGGATTGAGGATTGAGGATTGAGTGTTGAAGATTGAATATTGATGATTCAAGATTGAGGATTGAGGATTGAAGGTTGTGGGTAGAGGACGAGGACTGAGGGCTGAATATTGATGTTTGAGGTCTGAGGATTGAGGATTGAGGATTGAGAATTGAGGATTGAGGATAGAGGATTCAAGATCGAGGATTGGGTATTGAGGATTGAAGAATGAGGATTGAGGATTGAGGATTGAGGATTGAGGATTCCAGATTGAGTATTGAGGATTGAGGATTGAGGATTGAGGATTGAGGATTGAAGATTGAGGATTGGGTATTGAGGATTGAAGAATGAGGATTGAGGATTGAGGATTGAGGATTGCAGATTGAGTAATGAGGATCGAGGATTGAGGATTGAGGATTGAGGATTGAGGATTGAGGACTGAGGATTGAGGATTGAGGATTGAAGATTGAGTATTGAGGATTGAAGATTGAGGATTGAGGAGAGAGGACTGAGGATTGAGGATTGTGGATTGAGAATTGAGGACTGAGGATTGAGGATTGAAGATTGAGGATTGGCTGTTGAGGATTGAACATTGAGGATTGAGGATTGAGGATTGAGGATTGAGGATTTAAGGTTGAATATTGATGAATGAAGATTGAGGATTGAGGATTGAGGGTTGTGGATTGAGAACGAGGACTGAGGGTTGAGTGTTGATGCCTGAGGTCTGAGGATTGAGGATTGAGGATTGCGAACTGAGAATTGATGATTGAGGATTGAAGATTGGGGATTGGGTATTGAGGATTGAAGAATGAGGATTGAAGAATGATGATTGCGGATTGAGTATTGAGGATTGAGGATTGAATATTGAGTATTGAGGATTGAATATTGAGGATTGAGGATTGAGGATTGAGGATTGAGGATTGAAGATTGAGTATTGAGGATTGAAGATTGAGGATTGAGGATTGAGGATTGTGGATTGAGTATTGAGGATTGAGGATTGAAGATTGAGGATTGAGGATTGAGGAATGAGGATTGAGGATTGAAGAATGAGGATTGAAGAATGAGGATTGGGGATTGAGTATTGAGCATTGAGGACTGAATATTGAGTATTGAGGATTGAATATTGAGGATTGAGGATTGAGGATTGAGGATTGAGGATTGAGGATTGAAGATTGAGTATTGAGGATTGAAGATTGAGGATTGAGGATTGAGGATTGAGGACTGAGGATTGAGGATTGAGGATTGAAGATTGAGGATTGGGTATTGAGGATTGAGGATTGAGGATTGAAGATTGAGGATAGGGTATTGAGGATTGAAGAATGATGATTGAGGATTGAGGATTGAGGATTGAGGATTGAATATTGAGTATTGTGGATTGAAGGTCGACTATTGAGGATTGCGAATTGAGGATTGAGTGTTGGGGATTGAGGATTGAAGATTGAAGAATGAGGATTGAAGAATGAGGATTGGGGATTGAGTATTGAGCATTGAGGATTGAATATTGAGTATTGAGGATTGAATATTGAGGATTGAGGATTGAGGATTGAGGATTGAGGTTTGAGGATTGACGATTGAGTATTGAGGACTGAGGATTGAGGATTGAGGATTGAGCATTGAGGATTGAAGGTTGAGGACTGGGGATAGAGTATTGAAGATTGAGGATTAAGGATTGAGGATTGGGGATTGAGGATCTAGGATTGGAGATTGATTATTGAGTGTTGAAGATTGAGGATTGAGGATTGAGGATTGAGAATTGAGAATTGAGGATGAGGACTGAGGGTTGAGGATTAAGGTTTGAGGAACGAGGATTGAGGATTGAAGGTTGAGGACTGGGGATAGAGTATTGAAGATTGAGGATTAAGGATTGAGGATTGGGGATTGAGGATCTAGGATTGGAGATTGATTATTGAGGATTGAGGAATGAGGATTGAGGATTGAAGATTCAGTATTGAGGATTGAAGATTGAGAATGGAGGATTGAGGATTGAACATTGAGGACTGAGCGTTCAGTGTTGAGTGATGAGGATTGATGTTTGTGGATAGAGATTTGAAGATTGCAGATTGAGTATTGACTATTGCAAACTGTGAATTGAGGATATTCTATTGGGGATTGAGGATTGACAACTGATTGTTGAGGACTGAGGGCTGAAGATTGAGGATGCAGGATTGGGGATTCAGAATTGAGGTTTGAGGACTGAGGTCTTAGGGTAGAGGGTTGCGAATTGAGGATTGATAATTGCGGATTGAAGATTGAGGATTGGGTATTGAGGATTGAAGAATGAGGATTGAGTATTGAGGATTTAGGATTGAGGATTGAGGATTGAAGATTGAGTATTCAGGATTGGAGATTGACGATTGAGGATTGAGGACCGCGGATTGAGGATTGAGGATTGAAGGTTGAGTACTGAGGATTGAAGATTGAGGATTGAGGATTGAGGATTGAGGATTGAGGTTTGAATATTGAGGATTGGGGACTGAGTGTTGAGGGTTGAGTGATGAGAATTGATGTTTGTGGATAGAGATTTGAAGATGGCAGGTTGAGTATTGAGTATTGATACCTGTGAATTGAGGATATTCTATCGAGGATTGAGGATTCACGACTGATAGTTGAGGACTGAGGGCTGAAGATTGAGGATACAGGATTGAGGATTCAGGATTGAGGTTTGAAGACTGAGGATTGAGGATTGAGGATTGAGGATTGAGGATTGAGGATTGAGGATTGAGGATTGAAGATTGAGGATTGGGTATTGAGGATTGAACATTGAGGATTGAGGATTGAGTATTGAGGATTGAGGATTGAGGATTGAAGATTGAACATTGATGATTGAAGATTGAGGATCGAGGATTGAGGGTTGTGGATTGAGGACGATGACTGAGGGTTGAGTATTGATACTTGAGGCCTGAGGATTGAGGATTGAGGATTGCGAATTGAGGATTGAGGATTTAAGATTGAGGATTGGGTATTGAGGATTGAAGAATGAGGATTGAGGATTGAGGACAGAGGATTGAGGATTGAAGATTTAGTATTGAGAATTGAAGATTGACGATTGAGGATTGACGATTGAGGATTGAGGATTGAGGATTGAGGATTGAGGATTGAGGATTGAGGATTGAGTATTGAGGATTGAAGATTGAGGATTGAGGATTGAGGATTGAGGATTGAGGATTGAAGGTTGAGTATTGAGGATTGAAGATTGAGGATTGAGGATTGAGGATTGTGGATTGAGTATTGAGGATTGAGGATTGAAGATTGAGGATTGAGGATTGAGGAATGAGGATTGAGGATTGAAGAATGAGGATTGAAGAATGAGGATTGGGGATTGAGTATTGAGCATTGAGGATTGAATATTGAGTATTGAGGATTGAATATTGAGGATTGAGGATTGAGGATTGAGGATTGAGGATTGAGGATTGAAGATTGAGTATTGAGGATTGAAGATTGAGGATTGAGGATTGAGGATTGAGGATTGAGGATTGAGGATTGAGGATTGAAGATTGAGGATTGGGTATTGAGGATTGAGGATTGAGGATTGAAGATTGAGGATAGGGTATTGAGGATTGAAGAATGATGATTGAGGATTGAGGATTGAGGATTGAGGATTGAATATTGAGTATTGTGGATTGAAGGTCGACTATTGAGGGTTGCGAATTGAGGATTGAGTGTTGGGGATTGAGGATTGAAGATTGAAGAATGAGGATTGAAGAATGAGGATTGGGGATTGAGTATTGAGCATTGAGGATTGAATATTGAGTATTGAGGATTGAATATTGAGGATTGAGGATTGAGGATTGAGGATTGAGGTTTGAGGATTGACGATTGAGTATTGAGGACTGAGGATTGAGGATTGAGGATTGAGCATTGAGGATTGAAGGTTGAGGACTGGGGATAGAGTATTGAAGATTGAGGATTAAGGATTGAGGATTGGGGATTGAGGATCTAGGATTGGAGATTGATTATTGAGTGTTGAAGATTGAGGATTGAGTATTGAGGATTGAGAATTGAGAATTGAGAATGAGGACTGAGGGTTGAGGATTAAGGTTTGAGGAACGAGGATTGAGGATTGAGGATTGAGGATTGAGGATTGAGGATTGAAGATTGAGTATTGAGGATTGAAGATCGAGGATTAAGGATTGAGGGTTGAGGATTGAGGACGAGGACTGACGGTTGAGGATTGAGGTTTGAGGATTGAGGATTGAGTATTGAGGACTGAGGATTGAGGATTGAGGATTGAGCATTGAGGATTGAAGATTGAGGATTGGGGATAGAGGCTTGAAGATTGAGGATTAAGGATTGAGGATTGGGGATTGAGGATCTAGGATTGGAGATTGATTATTGAGGATTGAGGAATGAGGATTGAGGATTGAAGATTCAGTATTGAGGATTGAAGATTGAGAATGGAGGATTGAGGATTGAACATTGAGGACTGAGCGTTCAGTGTTGAGTGATGAGGATTGATGTTTGTGGATAGAGATTTGAAGATTGCAGATTGAGTATTGACTATTGCAAACTGTGAATTGATGATATTCTATTGGGGATTGAGGATTGACAACTGATTGTTGAGGACTGAGGGCTGAAGATTGAGGATGCAGGATTGGGGATTCAGAATTGAGGTTTGAGGACTGAGGTCTTAGGGTTGAGGGTTGCGAATTGAGGATTGATAATTGCGGATTGAAGATTGAGGATTGGGTATTGAGGATTGAAGAATGAGGATTGAGTATTGAGGATTTAGGATTGAGGATTGAGGATTGAAGATTGAGTATTCAGGATTGGAGATTGACGATTGAGGATTGAGGACCGCGGATTGAGGATTGAGGATTGAAGGTTGAGTATTGAGGATTGAAGATTGAGGATTGAGGATTGAGGATTGAGGATTGAGGTTTGAATATTGAGGATTGGGGACTGAGCGTTGAGGGTTGAGTGATGAGAATTGATGTTTGTGGATAGAGATTTGAAGATGGCAGGTTGAGTATTGAGTATTGATACCTGTGAATTGAGGATATTCTATCGAGGATTGAGGATTCACGACTGATAGTTGAGGACTAAGGGCTGAAGATTGAGGATACAGGATTGAGGATTCAGGATTGAGGTTTGAAGACTGAGGATTGAGGATTGAGGATTGAGGATTGAGGATTGAGGATTGAGGATTGAGGATTGAAGATTGAGGATTGGGTATTGAGGATTGAACATTGAGGATTGAGGATTGAGTATTGAGGATTGAGGATTGAGGATTGAAGATTGAACATTGATGATTGAAGATTGAGGATCGAGGATTGAGGGTTGTGGATTGAGGACGATGACTGAGGGTTGAGTATTGATACTTGAGGCCTGAGGATTGAGGATTTAAGATTGAGGATTGGGTATTGAGGATTGAAGAATGAGGATTGAGGATTGAGGACAGAGGATTGAGGATTGAAGATTTAGTATTGAGAATTGAAGATTGACGATTGAGGATTGACGATTGAGGATTGAGGATTGAGGATTGAGGATTGAGGATTGAGGATTGAGTATTGAGGATTGAAGATTGAGGATTGAGGATTGAGGATTGAGGATTGAGGATTGAAGGTTGAGTATTGAGGATTGAAGATTGAGGATTGAGGATTGAGGATTGTGGATTGAGTATTGAGGATTGAGGATTGAAGATTGAGGATTGAGGATTGAGGAATGAGGATTGAGGATTGAAGAATGAGGATTGAAGAATGAGGATTGGGGATTGAGTATTGAGCATTGAGGATTGAATATTGAGTATTGAGGATTGAATATTGAGGATTGAGGATTGAGGATTGAGGATTGAGGATTGAGGATTGAAGATTGAGTATTGAGGATTGAAGATTGAGGATTGAGGATTGAGGATTGAGGATTGAGGATTGAGGATTGAGGACTGAGGATTGAAGATTGAGGATTAGGGACTGAGGATTGAATATTCAGGATTGAGGATTGAGGATTGAGGATTGGGGATTGATGATTGAAGATTCATTATTGAGGATTGAAGGTTGAGGATTGAGGATTGAGGATTGAAGATTGAGGACTGAGTGTTGATGGTTTAGTGATGAGAATTGATATTTGTGGATTGTGGTTTGAAGAGTGAAGGATGGGGATTGAGTATTGAAAACTGTGAATTGAGGATATTCTATTGAGGGCTGAGGATTGACAATTGATTTAAGAGGACTAAGGGCTGAAGATTGAGGATTCAGGATTGAGGATTAGGGATTGAGGTTTGAGGACTGAGAATTGAGGGTTGAGGATTCAGGATTGAGGATTGACGCTTGAGGATTGAGGATTGAAGATTGATGATTGGGTATTGAGGATTGAACGTTGAGGATTGAGGATTGAGGATTGAGGACTGAGGATTGAAGATTGAGGGTTAGGGACTGAGGATTGAATATTCAGGATTGAGGATTGAGGATTGAGGATTGGGGATTGATGATTGAGGATTGATGATTGAGGATTGAGGATTGAGGAATGGGGTTGAGGATTGAGCATTGAGGTTTGAGGACTGAGGGCTGAGGATTGAGGATTGACGATTGACGATTGAGGATTGAGGATGAGGGCTGAGGGTTGAGTATTGATGTTTGAGGGCAGAGGACTGAGGATTGACGATTGAGAAATGAGGATTGAGGATTGAGGATTGAAGATTGAGGACTGGGTATTGAGGATTGAAGAATGAGGATTGAGGATTGAGGATTGAGGACTGAGGATTGAGGATTGAAGATTGAGGATTTGGTATTGAGGATTGAAGAATGAGGATTGAGGATAGAGGATTGAGGATTGAGTATTGAAGATTGAGTATTGAGGATCGAGGATTGAGTATTGAGGATTGAGGATTGAGGATTGAGTATTGAGGATTGATGTTCGAGGATTGAAGATTGAGGATTGAGGATTGAGGATTGAGGATTGAGGATTGAGGATTGAAGATTGAATATTGATGATTGAATATTGAGGACTGAGGATTGAGGGTTGTGGATTGAGGACGAGGACTGAGGGTTGAATATTGATGCTTGTGGTCTGAGGATTAAGGATTGAGGATTGAGAATTGAGGATTGAGGATTGGCGATTGAAGATTGAGGATTGGGTATTGAGGATTGAGAAATGAGGTTTGAGGATTGAGGTTTGAGGATTGAGGATTGAAGATTGAGGATTGAGTATTGAAGATTGAGAATTGAGAATTGAGGATGAGGACTGAGGGTTGAGGATTGAGGTTTGAGGAATGAGGATTGAGGGTTGAGGATTGAGGATTGAGGATTGAGGATTGAGGATTGAGTGTTGAGGGTTGAGTGATGGTAATTGATGTTTGAGAATAGAGACTTGAAGACTGCAGATTGAGTATTGAGCATTGAAATCTGTAAATTGATGATATTCCATTGAGGATTGTGGATTGACAACTGATTGTTGAGGACTGAGTGCTGAGGATTGAGGATTCAGGATTGAGGATTCAGGATTGATGTTTGAGGACTGAGGATTGAGGATTGAGGATTGAAAATTGAAGATTGAGGATTGGGTATTGAGGATTGAGGATTGAGGATTGAGGATTGAGGATAGAGCATTGAGGATTGAAGATTGAGTATTGATGATTGAATATTGAGGATCGAGGATTGAGGTTTGAGGATTGAGGACGAGGACTGACGGTTGAGGATTGAGGTTTGAGGATTGAGGATTGTGGATTGAGGACTGAGGATTGAGGATTGAGGATTGAGGATTGAGGATTGAGGATTGAGGATTGAGGATTGAGGATTGAGTGTTGAAGATTGAATATTGATGATTCAAGATTGAGGATTGAGGATTGAAGGTTGTGGGTAGAGGACGAGGACTGAGGGCTGAATATTGATGTTTGAGGTCTGAGGATTGAGGATTGAGGATTGAGAATTGAGGATTGAGGATAGAGGATTCAAGATCGAGGATTGGGTATTGAGGATTGAAGAATGAGGATTGAGGATTGAGGATTGAGGATTGAGGATTCCAGATTGAGTATTGAGGATTGAGGATTGAGGATTGAGGATTGAGGATTGAAGATTGAGGATTGGGTATTGAGGATTGAAGAATGAGGATTGAGGATTGAGGATTGAGGATTGCAGATTGAGTAATGAGGATCGAGGATTGAGGATTGAGGATTGAGGATTGAGGATTGAGGACTGAGGATTGAGGATTGAGGATTGAAGATTGAGTATTGAGGATTGAAGATTGAGGATTGAGGAGAGAGGACTGAGGATTGAGGATTGTGGATTGAGAATTGAGGACTGAGGATTGAGGATTGAAGATTGAGGATTGGCTGTTGAGGATTGAACATTGAGGATTGAGGATTGAGGATTGAGGATTGAGGATTTAAGGTTGAATATTGATGAATGAAGATTGAGGATTGAGGATTGAGGGTTGTGGATTGAGAACGAGGACTGAGGGTTGAGTGTTGATGCCTGAGGTCTGAGGATTGAGGATTGAGGATTGCGAACTGAGAATTGATGATTGAGGATTGAAGATTGGGGATTGGGTATTGAGGATTGAAGAATGAGGATTGAAGAATGATGATTGCGGATTGAGTATTGAGGATTGAGGATTGAATATTGAGTATTGAGGATTGAATATTGAGGATTGAGGATTGAGGATTGAGGATTGAGGATTGAAGATTGAGTATTGAGGATTGAAGATTGAGGATTGAGGATTGAGGATTGTGGATTGAGTATTGAGGATTGAGGATTGAAGATTGAGGATTGAGGATTGAGGAATGAGGATTGAGGATTGAAGAATGAGGATTGAAGAATGAGGATTGGGGATTGAGTATTGAGCATTGAGGACTGAATATTGAGTATTGAGGATTGAATATTGAGGATTGAGGATTGAGGATTGAGGATTGAGGATTGAGGATTGAAGATTGAGTATTGAGGATTGAAGATTGAGGATTGAGGATTGAGGATTGAGGACTGAGGATTGAGGATTGAGGATTGAAGATTGAGGATTGGGTATTGAGGATTGAGGATTGAGGATTGAAGATTGAGGATAGGGTATTGAGGATTGAAGAATGATGATTGAGGATTGAGGATTGAGGATTGAGGATTGAATATTGAGTATTGTGGATTGAAGGTCGACTATTGAGGATTGCGAATTGAGGATTGAGTGTTGGGGATTGAGGATTGAAGATTGAAGAATGAGGATTGAAGAATGAGGATTGGGGATTGAGTATTGAGCATTGAGGATTGAATATTGAGTATTGAGGATTGAATATTGAGGATTGAGGATTGAGGATTGAGGATTGAGGTTTGAGGATTGACGATTGAGTATTGAGGACTGAGGATTGAGGATTGAGGATTGAGCATTGAGGATTGAAGGTTGAGGACTGGGGATAGAGTATTGAAGATTGAGGATTAAGGATTGAGGATTGGGGATTGAGGATCTAGGATTGGAGATTGATTATTGAGTGTTGAAGATTGAGGATTGAGGATTGAGGATTGAGAATTGAGAATTGAGGATGAGGACTGAGGGTTGAGGATTAAGGTTTGAGGAACGAGGATTGAGGATTGAGGATTGAGGATTGAGGATTGAGGATTGAAGATTGAGTATTGAGGATTGAAGATCGAGGATTAAGGATTGAGGGTTGAGGATTGAGGACGAGGACTGACGGTTGAGGATTGAGGTTTGAGGATTGAGGATTGAGTATTGAGGACTGAGGATTGAGGATTGAGGATTGAGCATTGAGGATTGAAGATTGAGGATTGGGGATAGAGGCTTGAAGATTGAGGATTAAGGATTGAGGATTGGGGATTGAGGATCTAGGATTGGAGATTGATTATTGAGGATTGAGGAATGAGGATTGAGGATTGAAGATTCAGTATTGAGGATTGAAGATTGAGAATGGAGGATTGAGGATTGAACATTGAGGACTGAGCGTTCAGTGTTGAGTGATGAGGATTGATGTTTGTGGATAGAGATTTGAAGATTGCAGATTGAGTATTGACTATTGCAAACTGTGAATTGAGGATATTCTATTGGGGATTGAGGATTGACAACTGATTGTTGAGGACTGAGGGCTGAAGATTGAGGATGCAGGATTGGGGATTCAGAATTGAGGTTTGAGGACTGAGGTCTTAGGGTTGAGGGTTGCGAATTGAGGATTGATAATTGCGGATTGAAGATTGAGGATTGGGTATTGAGGATTGAAGAATGAGGATTGAGTATTGAGGATTTAGGATTGAGGATTGAGGATTGAAGATTGAGTATTCAGGATTGGAGATTGACGATTGAGGATTGAGGACCGCGGATTGAGGATTGAGGATTGAAGGTTGAGTACTGAGGATTGAAGATTGAGGATTGAGGATTGAGGATTGAGGATTGAGGTTTGAATATTGAGGATTGGGGACTGAGTGTTGAGGGTTGAGTGATGAGAATTGATGTTTGTGGATAGAGATTTGAAGATGGCAGGTTGAGTATTGAGTATTGATACCTGTGAATTGAGGATATTCTATCGAGGATTGAGGATTCACGACTGATAGTTGAGGACTGAGGGCTGAAGATTGAGGATACAGGATTGAGGATTCAGGATTGAGGTTTGAAGACTGAGGATTGAGGATTGAGGATTGAGGATTGAGGATTGAGGATTGAGGATTGAGGATTGAAGATTGAGGATTGGGTATTGAGGATTGAACATTGAGGATTGAGGATTGAGTATTGAGGATTGAGGATTGAGGATTGAAGATTGAACATTGATGATTGAAGATTGAGGATCGAGGATTGAGGGTTGTGGATTGAGGACGATGACTGAGGGTTGAGTATTGATACTTGAGGCCTGAGGATTGAGGATTGAGGATTGCGAATTGAGGATTGAGGATTTAAGATTGAGGATTGGGTATTGAGGATTGAAGAATGAGGATTGAGGATTGAGGACAGAGGATTGAGGATTGAAGATTTAGTATTGAGAATTGAAGATTGACGATTGAGGATTGACGATTGAGGATTGAGGATTGAGGATTGAGGATTGAGGATTGAGGATTGAGTATTGAGGATTGAAGATTGAGGATTGAGGATTGAGGATTGAGGATTGAGGATTGAAGGTTGAGTATTGAGGATTGAAGATTGAGGATTGAGGATTGAGGATTGTGGATTGAGTATTGAGGATTGAGGATTGAAGATTGAGGATTGAGGATTGAGGAATGAGGATTGAGGATTGAAGAATGAGGATTGAAGAATGAGGATTGGGGATTGAGTATTGAGCATTGAGGATTGAATATTGAGTATTGAGGATTGAATATTGAGGATTGAGGATTGAGGATTGAGGATTGAGGATTGAGGATTGAAGATTGAGTATTGAGGATTGAAGATTGAGGATTGAGGATTGAGGATTGAGGATTGAGGATTGAGGATTGAGGATTGAAGATTGAGGATTGGGTATTGAGGATTGAGGATTGAGGATTGAAGATTGAGGATAGGGTATTGAGGATTGAAGAATGATGATTGAGGATTGAGGATTGAGGATTGAGGATTGAATATTGAGTATTGTGGATTGAAGGTCGACTATTGAGGGTTGCGAATTGAGGATTGAGTGTTGGGGATTGAGGATTGAAGATTGAAGAATGAGGATTGAAGAATGAGGATTGGGGATTGAGTATTGAGCATTGAGGATTGAATATTGAGTATTGAGGATTGAATATTGAGGATTGAGGATTGAGGATTGAGGATTGAGGTTTGAGGATTGACGATTGAGTATTGAGGACTGAGGATTGAGGATTGAGGATTGAGCATTGAGGATTGAAGGTTGAGGACTGGGGATAGAGTATTGAAGATTGAGGATTAAGGATTGAGGATTGGGGATTGAGGATCTAGGATTGGAGATTGATTATTGAGTGTTGAAGATTGAGGATTGAGTATTGAGGATTGAGAATTGAGAATTGAGAATGAGGACTGAGGGTTGAGGATTAAGGTTTGAGGAACGAGGATTGAGGATTGAGGATTGAGGATTGAGGATTGAGGATTGAATATTGAGTATTGAGGATTGAAGATCGAGGATTAAGGATTGAGGGTTGAGGATTGAGGACGAGTACTGACGGTTGAGGATTGAGGTTTGAGGATTGAGGATTGAGTATTGAGGACTGAGGATTGAGGATTGAGGATTGAGCATCGAGGATTGAAGATTGAGGACTGGGGATAGAGGCTTGAAGATTGAGGATTAAGGATTGAGGATTGGGGATTGAGGATCTAGGATTGGAGATTGATTATTGAGGATTGAGGAATGAGGATTGAGGATTGAAGATTCAGTATTGAGGATTGAAGATTGAGAATTGAGGATTGAGGATTGAACATTGAGGACTGAGCGTTCAGTGTTGAGTGATGAGGATTGATGTTTGTGGATAGAGATTTGAAGATTGCAGATTGAGTATTGACTATTGCAAACTGTGAATTGAGGATATTCTATTGGGGATTGAGGATTGACAACTGATTGTTGAGGACTGAGGGCTGAAGATTGAGGATGCAGGATTGGGGATTCAGAATTGAGGTTTGAGGACTGAGGTCTTAGGGTTGAGGGTTGCGAATTGAGGATTGATAATTGCGGATTGAAGATTGAGGATTGGGTATTGAGGATTGAAGAATGAGGATTGAGTATTGAGGATTTAGGATTGAGGATTGAGGATTGAAGATTGAGTATTCAGGATTGGAGATTGACGATTGAGGATTGAGGACCGCGGATTGAGGATTGAGGATTGAAGGTTGAGTATTGAGGATTGAAGATTGAGGATTGAGGATTGAGGATTGAGGATTGAGGTTTGAATATTGAGGATTGGGGACTGAGTGTTGAGGGTTGAGTGATGAGAATTGATGTTTGTGGATAGAGATTTGAAGATGGCAGGTTGAGTATTGAGTATTGATACCTGTGAATTGAGGATATTCTATCGAGGATTGAGGATTCACGACTGATAGTTGAGGACTGAGGGCTGAAGATTGAGGATACAGGATTGAGGATTCAGGATTGAGGTTTGAAGACTGAGGATTGAGGATTGAGGATTGAGGATTGAGGATTGAGGATTGAGGATTGAGGATTGAAGATTGAGGATTGGGTATTGAGGATTGAACATTGAGGATTGAGGATTGAGTATTGAGGATTGAGGATTGAGGATTGAAGATTGAACATTGATGATTGAAGATTGAGGATCGAGGATTGAGGGTTGTGGATTGAGGACGATGACTGAGGGTTGAGTATTGATACTTGAGGCCTGAGGATTGAGGATTGAGGATTGCGAATTGAGGATTGAGGATTTAAGATTGAGGATTGGGTATTGAGGATTGAAGAATGAGGATTGAGGATTGAGGACAGAGGATTGAGGATTGAAGATTTAGTATTGAGAATTGAAGATTGACGATTGAGGATTGACGATTGAGGATTGAGGATTGAGGATTGAGGATTGAGGATTGAGGATTGAGTATTGAGGATTGAAGATTGAGGATTGAGGATTGAGGATTGAGGATTGAGGATTGAAGGTTGAGTATTGAGGATTGAAGATTGAGGATTGAGGATTGAGGATTGTGGATTGAGTATTGCGGATTGAGGATTGAAGATTGAGGATTGAGGATTGAGGAATGAGGATTGAGGATTGAAGAATGAGGATTGAAGAATGAGGATTGGGGATTGAGTATTGAGCATTGAGGATTGAATATTGAGTATTGAGGATTGAATATTGAGGATTGAGGATTGAGGATTGAGGATTGAGGATTGAGGATTGAAGATTGAGTATTGAGGATTGAAGATTGAGGATTGAGGATTGAGGATTGAGGATTGAGGATTGAGGATTGAGGATTGAAGATTGAGGATTGGGTATTGAGGATTGAGGATTGAGGATTGAAGATTGAGGATAGGGTATTGAGGATTGAAGAATGATGATTGAGGATTGAGGATTGAGGATTGAGGATTGAATATTGAGTATTGTGGATTGAAGGTCGACTATTGAGGGTTGCGAATAGAGGATTGAGTGTTGGGGATTGAGGATTGAAGATTGAAGAATGAGGATTGAAGAATGAGGATTGGGGATTGAGTATTGAGCATTGAGGATTGAATATTGAGTATTGAGGATTGAATATTGAGGATTGAGGATTGAGGATTGAGGATTGAGGATTGAGGTTTGAGGATTGACGATTGAGTATTGAGGACTGAGGATTGAGGATTGAGGATTGAGCATTGAGGATTGAAGGTTGAGGACTGGGGATAGAGTATTGAAGATTGAGGATTAAGGATTGAGGATTGGGGATTGAGGATCTAGGATTGGAGATTGATTATTGAGTGTTGAAGATTGAGGATTGAGTATTGAGGATTGAGAATTGAGAATTGAGAATGAGGACTGAGGGTTGAGGATTAAGGTTTGAGGAACGAGGATTGAGGATTGAGGATTGAGGATTGAGGATTGAGGATTGAATATTGAGTATTGAGGATTGAAGATCGAGGATTAAGGATTGAGGGTTGAGGATTGAGGACGAGTACTGACGGTTGAGGATTGAGGTTTGAGGATTGAGGATTGAGTATTGAGGACTGAGGATTGAGGATTGAGGATTGAGCATCGAGGATTGAAGATTGAGGACTGGGGATAGAGGCTTGAAGATTGAGGATTAAGGATTGAGGATTGGGGATTGAGGATCTAGGATTGGAGATTGATTATTGAGGATTGAGGAATGAGGATTGAGGATTGAAGATTCAGTATTGAGGATTGAAGATTGAGAATTGAGGATTGAGGATTGAACATTGAGGACTGAGCGTTCAGTGTTGAGTGATGAGAATTGATGTTTGTGGATAGAGATTTGAAGATTGCAGATTGAGTATTGACTATTGCAAACTGTGAATTGAGGATATTCTATTGGGGATTGAGGATTGACAACTGATTGTTGAGGACTGAGGGCTGAAGATTGAGGATGCAGGATTGGGGATTCAGAATTGAGGTTTGAGGACTGAGGACTTAGGGCTGAGGGTTGCGAATTGAGGATTGATAATTGCGGATTGAAGATTGAGGATTGGGTATTGAGGATTGAAGAATGAGGATTGAGTATTGAGGATTTAGGATTGAGGATTGAGGATTGAAGATTGAGTATTCAGGATTGGAGATTGACGATTGAGGATTGAGGACCGCGGATTGAGGATTGAGGATTGAAGGTTGAGTATTGAGGATTGAAGATTGAGGATTGAGGATTGAGGATTGAGGATTGAGGTTTGAATATTGAGGATTGGGGACTGAGTGTTGAGGGTTGAGTGATGAGAATTGATGTTTGTGGATAGAGATTTGAAGATGGCAGGTTGAGTATTGAGTATTGATACCTGTGAATTGAGGATATTCTATCGAGGATTGAGGATTCACGACTGATAGTTGAGGACTGAGGGCTGAAGATTGAGGATACAGGATTGAGGATTCAGGATTGAGGTTTGAAGACTGAGGATTGAGGATTGAGGATTGAGGATTGAGGATTGAGGATTGAGGATTGAGGATTGAAGATTGAGGATTGGGTATTGAGGATTGAACATTGAGGATTGAGGATTGAGTATTGAGGATTGAGGATTGAGGATTGAAGGTTGAACATTGATGATTGAAGATTGAGGATCGAGGATTGAGGGTTGTGGATTGAGGACGATGACTGAGGGTTGAGTACTGATACTTGAGGCCTCAGGATTGAGGATTGAGGATTGCGAATTGAGGATTGAGGATTTAAGATTGAGGATTGGGTATTGAGGATTGAAGAATGAGGATTGAGGATTGAGGACAGAGGATTGAGGATTGAAGATTTAGTATTGAGAATTGAAGATTGACGATTGAGGATTGACGATTGTGGATTGAGGATTGAGGATTGAGGATTGAGGATTGAGGATTGAGTATTGAGGATTGAAGATTGAGGATTGAGGATTGAGGATTGAGGATTGAAGATTAAGATTGAGGATTGAGGATTGAGGATTGAGGATTGAGGATTGAGGATTGAGGATTGAAGATTGAGTATTGAGGATTGAAGATTGAGGATTGAGGATTGAGGATTGAGGATTGAGGATTGAAGATTGAGTACTGAGGATTGAAGGTTAAGATTGAGGATTGAGGATTGAGGACTGAGGATGGAGGATTGAGGATTGAAGGTTCAGTATTGAGGATTGAGGATTGAGAATTGAGGACTGAGGATTGAACATTGAGGACCGAGTGTTGAGGGTTGAGTGATGTGAATTGATGTTTGTAGATAGAGATTTGAGGATTGCAGATTGAGTATTGTGTATTGAAAACTGTGAATTGAGTATATTCTATTGAGGAATGAGGATTGACAACTGATTGTTGAGAACTGAGGGCTGAAGATTGAGGGTTCCGGATTGAGGATTCAGAATTGAAATTTGAGGACTGAGCATCGAGGATTGAAGATTGAGTATTCAGGATTGAAGATTGAGAATTGAGGATTGAGTATTGAGGATTGAAGATTGAGGATTGAGGATTGAGGATTGAGGATTGAGTATTGAGGATTGAGGATTGAAGATTGAGGATTGAAGATTGAGGATTGAGGATTGAGGGTTGTGGATTGAGGACGAGGACTGAGGGTTGAATATTTATGTTTGAGGTCTGAGGATTGAGGATTGAGGGTTGAGAATTGAGGATTGAGGATTGAGGGTTGAAGGTTGAATATTGATGAATGAAGATTGAGGATTGAGGATTGAAGGTCGTGGATTGAGGACGAGGACTGAGGATTGAGTATTGATACTTGAGGCCTGAGGATTGAGGATTGAGGATTGCGAATTGAGGATTGAGGATTTAAGATTGAGGATTGGGTATTGAGGATTGAAGAATGAGCATTGAGGATTGAGGACAGAGGATTGAGGATTGAAGATTGAGTATTGAGGATTGAAGATTGAGGATTGAGGTTTGAGGAGAGAGGACTGAGGATTGAGGATTGTGGATTGAGAATTGAGGATTGAGGATTGAGGATTGAAGATTGAGGATTGGCTGTTGAGGATTGAACATTGAGGATTGAGGATTGAGGATTGAGGATTAAGGATTTAAGGTTGAATATTGATGAATGAAGATTGAGGGTTGAGGATTGAGGGTTGAGGATTGAGAACGAGGACTGAGGGTTGAGTGTTGATGCCTGAGGTCTGAGGATTGAGGATTGAGGATTGCGAACTGAGGATTGATGATTGAGGATTGAAGATTGGGGATTGGGTATTGAGGATTGAAGAATGAGGATTGAAGAATGAGGATTGGGGATTGAGTATTGAGGATTGAGGATTGAATATTGGGTATTGAGGATTGAATATTGAGGATTGAGGATTGAGGATTGAGGATTGAGGATTGAAGATTGAGTATTGAGGATTGAAGATTGAGGATTGAGGATTGAGGATTGTGGATTGAGTATTGAGGATTGAGGATTGAAGATTGAGGATTGAGGATTGAGGATTGAGGATTGAGGATTGAAGAATGAGGATTGAAGAATGAGGATTGGGGATTGAGTATTGAGCATTGAGGATTGAATATTGAGTATTGAGGATTGAATATTGAGGATTGAGGATTGAGGATTCAGGATTGAGGATTGAGGATTGAAGATTGAGTATTGAGGATTGAAGATTGAGGATTGAGGATTGAGTATTGATGATTGAGGATTGAAGATTGAGGATTGAGGATTGAGGATTGAGAATTGAGGGTTGTGGATTGAGGACGAGGACTGAGGGTTGAATATTTATGTTTGAGGTCTGAGGATTGAGGATTGAGGTTTGAGAATTGAGGATTGAGGATTGAGGGTTGAAGGATGAATATTGATGAATGAAGATTGAGGATTGAGGATTGAAGGTCGTGGATTGAGGTCGAGGACTGAGGATTGAGTATTGATACTTGAGGCCTGAGGATTGAGGATTGAGGATTGCGAATTGAGGATTGAGGATTTAAGATTGAGGATTGGGTATTGAGGATTGAAGAATGAGCATTGAGGATTGAGGACAGAGGATTGAGGATTGAAGATTGAGTATTGAGGATTGAAGATTGAGGATTGAGGTTTGAGGAGAGAGGACTGAGGATTGAGGATTGTGGATTGAGAATTGAGGACTGAGGATTGAGGATTGAAGATTGAGGATTGGCTGTTGAGGATTGAACATTGAGGATTGAGGATTGAGGATTGAGGATTGAGGATTTAAGGTTGAATATTGATGAATGAAGATTGAGGATTGAGGATTGAGGGTTGTGGATTGAGAACGAGGACTGAGGGTTGAGTGTTGATGCCTGAGGTCTGAGGATTGAGGATTGAGGATTGCGAACTGAGGGTTGATGATTGAGGATTGAAGATTGGGGATTGGGTATTGAGGATTGAAGAATGAGGATTGAAGAATGATGATTGGGGATTGAGTATTGAGGATTGAGGGTTGAATATTGAGTATTGAGGATTGAATATTGAGGATTGAGGATTGAGGATTGAGGATTGAGGATTGAAGATTGAGTCTTGAGGATTGAAGATTGAGGATTGATGGTTGAGGATTGTGGATTGAGTATTGAGGATTGAGGATTGAAGATTGAGGATTGAGGATTGAGGAATGAGGATTGAGGATTGAAGAATGAGGATTGAAGAATGAGGATTGGGGATTGAGTATTGAGCATTGAGGATTGAATATTGAGTATTGAGGATTGAATATTGAGGATTGAGGATTGAGGATTGAGGATTGAGTATTGAGGATTGAGGATTGAAGATTGAGTATTGAGGATTGAAGATTGAGGATTGAGGATTGAGGATTGAGGATTGAGGATTGAGTATTGAGGATTGAAGATTGAGGATTGGGTATTGAGGATTGAGGATTGAGGATTGAAGATTGAGGATAGGGTATTGAGGATTGAAGAATGATGATTGAGGATTGAGGATTGAGGATTGAGGATTGAATATTGAGTATTGTGGATTGAAGGTCGACTATTGAGGATTGCGAATTGAGGATTGAGTGTTGGGGATTGAGGATTGAAGATTGAAGAATGAGGATTGAAGAATGAGGATTGGGGATTGAGTATTGAGCATTGAGGATTGAATATTGAGTATTGAGGATTGAATATTGAGGATTGAGGATTGAGGATTGAGGATTGAGCATTGAGGATTGAAGGTTGAGGACTGGGGATAGAGTATTGAAGATTGAGGATTAAGGATTGAGGATTGAAGGTTGAGGATTGAGGATTGAGGATTGAAGATTGAGGACTGAGTGTTGATGGTTTAGTGATGAGAATTGATATTTGTGGATTGTGGTTTGAAGAGTGAAGGATGGGGATTGAGTATTGAAAACTGTGAATTGAGGATATTCTATTGAGGGCTGAGGATTGACAATTGATTTAAGAGGACTAAGGGCTGAAGATTGAGGATTCAGGATTGAGGATTAGGGATTGAGGTTTGAGGACTGAGAATTGAGGGTTGAGGATTCAGGATTGAGGATTGACGCTTGAGGATTGAGGATTGAAGATTGATGATTGGGTATTGAGGATTGAACGTTGAGGATTGAGGATTGAGGATTGAGGACTGAGGATTGAAGATTGAGGATTAGGGACTGAGGATTGAATATTCAGGATTGAGGATTGAGGATTGAGGATTGGGGATTGATGATTGAGGATTGATGATTGAGGATTGAGGATTGAGGAATGGGGTTGAGGATTGAGCATTGAGGTTTGAGGACTGAGGGCTGAGGATTGAGGATTGACGATTGACGATTGAGGATTGAGGATGAGGGCTGAGGGTTGAGTATTGATGTTTGAGGGCAGAGGACTGAGGATTGACGATTGAGAAATGAGGACTGAGCATCGAGGATTGAAGATTGAGTATTCAGGATTGAAGATTGAGAATTGAGGATTGAGTATTGAGGATTGAAGATTGAGGATTGAGGATTGAGGATTGAGGATTGAGTATTGAGGATTGAGGATTGAAGATTGAGGATTGAAGATTGAGGATTGAGGATTGAGGGTTGTGGATTGAGGACGAGGACTGAGGGTTGAATATTTATGTTTGAGGTCTGAGGATTGAGGATTGAGGGTTGAGAATTGAGGATTGAGGATTGAGGGTTGAAGGTTGAATATTGATGAATGAAGATTGAGGATTGAGGATTGAAGGTCGTGGATTGAGGACGAGGACTGAGGATTGAGTATTGATACTTGAGGCCTGAGGATTGAGGATTGAGGATTGCGAATTGAGGATTGAGGATTTAAGATTGAGGATTGGGTATTGAGGATTGAAGAATGAGCATTGAGGATTGAGGACAGAGGATTGAGGATTGAAGATTGAGTATTGAGGATTGAAGATTGAGGATTGAGGTTTGAGGAGAGAGGACTGAGGATTGAGGATTGTGGATTGAGAATTGAGGATTGAGGATTGAGGATTGAAGATTGAGGATTGGCTGTTGAGGATTGAACATTGAGGATTGAGGATTGAGGATTGAGGATTAAGGATTTAAGGTTGAATATTGATGAATGAAGATTGAGGGTTGAGGATTGAGGGTTGAGGATTGAGAACGAGGACTGAGGGTTGAGTGTTGATGCCTGAGGTCTGAGGATTGAGGATTGAGGATTGCGAACTGAGGATTGATGATTGAGGATTGAAGATTGGGGATTGGGTATTGAGGATTGAAGAATGAGGATTGAAGAATGAGGATTGGGGATTGAGTATTGAGGATTGAGGATTGAATATTGGGTATTGAGGATTGAATATTGAGGATTGAGGATTGAGGATTGAGGATTGAGGATTGAAGATTGAGTATTGAGGATTGAAGATTGAGGATTGAGGATTGAGGATTGTGGATTGAGTATTGAGGATTGAGGATTGAAGATTGAGGATTGAGGATTGAGGATTGAGGATTGAGGATTGAAGAATGAGGATTGAAGAATGAGGATTGGGGATTGAGTATTGAGCATTGAGGATTGAATATTGAGTATTGAGGATTGAATATTGAGGATTGAGGATTGAGGATTCAGGATTGAGGATTGAGGATTGAAGATTGAGTATTGAGGATTGAAGATTGAGGATTGAGGATTGAGTATTGAGGATTGAGGATTGAAGATTGAGGATTGAGGATTGAGGATTGAGAATTGAGGGTTGTGGATTGAGGACGAGGACTGAGGGTTGAATATTTATGTTTGAGGTCTGAGGATTGAGGATTGAGGTTTGAGAATTGAGGATTGAGGATTGAGGGTTGAAGGATGAATATTGATGAATGAAGATTGAGGATTGAGGATTGAAGGTCGTGGATTGAGGTCGAGGACTGAGGATTGAGTATTGATACTTGAGGCCTGAGGATTGAGGATTGAGGATTGCGAATTGAGGATTGAGGATTTAAGATTGAGGATTGGGTATTGAGGATTGAAGAATGAGCATTGAGGATTGAGGACAGAGGATTGAGGATTGAAGATTGAGTATTGAGGATTGAAGATTGAGGATTGAGGTTTGAGGAGAGAGGACTGAGGATTGAGGATTGTGGATTGAGAATTGAGGACTGAGGATTGAGGATTGAAGATTGAGGATTGGCTGTTGAGGATTGAACATTGAGGATTGAGGATTGAGGATTGAGGATTGAGGATTTAAGGTTGAATATTGATGAATGAAGATTGAGGATTGAGGATTGAGGGTTGTGGATTGAGAACGAGGACTGAGGGTTGAGTGTTGATGCCTGAGGTCTGAGGATTGAGGATTGAGGATTGCGAACTGAGGGTTGATGATTGAGGATTGAAGATTGGGGATTGGGTATTGAGGATTGAAGAATGAGGATTGAAGAATGATGATTGGGGATTGAGTATTGAGGATTGAGGGTTGAATATTGAGTATTGAGGATTGAATATTGAGGATTGAGGATTGAGGATTGAGGATTGAGGATTGAAGATTGAGTATTGAGGATTGAAGATTGAGGATTGATGGTTGAGGATTGTGGATTGAGTATTGAGGATTGAGGATTGAAGATTGAGGATTGAGGATTGAGGAATGAGGATTGAGGATTGAAGAATGAGGATTGAAGAATGAGGATTGGGGATTGAGTATTGAGCATTGAGGATTGAATATTGAGTATTGAGGATTGAATATTGAGGATTGAGGATTGAGGATTGAGGATTGAGGATTGAGGATTGAAGATTGAGTATTGAGGATTGAAGATTGAGGATTGAGGATTGAGGATTGAGGATTGAGGATTGAGGATTGAGGATTGAAGATTGAGGATTGGGTATTGAGGATTGAGGATTGAGGATTGAAGATTGAGGATAGGGTATTGAGGATTGAAGAATGATGATTGAGGATTGAGGATTGAGGATTGAGGATTGAATATTGAGTATTGTGGATTGAAGGTCGACTATTGAGGATTGCGAATTGAGGATTGAGTGTTGGGGATTGAGGATTGAAGATTGAAGAATGAGGATTGAAGAATGAGGATTGGGGATTGAGTATTGAGCATTGAGGATTGAATATTGAGTATTGAGGATTGAATATTGAGGATTGAGGATTGAGGATTGAGGATTGAGCATTGAGGATTGAAGGTTGAGGACTGGGGATAGAGTATTGAAGATTGAGGATTAAGGATTGAGGATTGAAGGTTGAGGATTGAGGATTGAGGATTGAAGATTGAGGACTGAGTGTTGATGGTTTAGTGATGAGAATTGATATTTGTGGATTGTGGTTTGAAGAGTGAAGGATGGGGATTGAGTATTGAAAACTGTGAATTGAGGATATTCTATTGAGGGCTGAGGATTGACAATTGATTTAAGAGGACTAAGGGCTGAAGATTGAGGATTCAGGATTGAGGATTAGGGATTGAGGTTTGAGGACTGAGAATTGAGGGTTGAGGATTCAGGATTGAGGATTGACGCTTGAGGATTGAGGATTGAAGATTGATGATTGGGTATTGAGGATTGAACGTTGAGGATTGAGGATTGAGGATTGAGGACTGAGGATTGAAGATTGAGGATTAGGGACTGAGGATTGAATATTCAGGATTGAGGATTGAGGATTGAGGATTGGGGATTGATGATTGAGGATTGATGATTGAGGATTGAGGATTGAGGAATGGGGTTGAGGATTGAGCATTGAGGTTTGAGGACTGAGGGCTGAGGATTGAGGATTGACGATTGACGATTGAGGATTGAGGATGAGGGCTGAGGGTTGAGTATTGATGTTTGAGGGCAGAGGACTGAGGATTGACGATTGAGAAATGAGGATTGAGGATTGAGGACTGAAGATTGAGGACTGGGTATTGAGGATTGAAGAATGAGGATTGAGGATTGAGGATTGAGGACTGAGGATTGAGGATTGAAGATTGAGGATTTGGTATTGAGGATTGAAGAATGAGGATTGAGGATAGAGGATTGAGGATTGAGTATTGAAGATTGAGTATTGAGGATCGAGGATTGAGTATTGAGGATTGAGGATTGAGGATTGAGTATTGAGGATTGATGTTCGAGGATTGAAGATTGAGGATTGAGGATTGAGGATTGAGGATTGAGGATTGAGGATTGAAGATTGAATATTGATGATTGAATATTGAGGACTGAGGATTGAGGGTTGTGGATTGAGGACGAGGACTGAGGGTTGAATATTGATGCTTGTGGTCTGAGGATTAAGGATTGAGGATTGAGAATTGAGGATTGAGGATTGGCGATTGAAGATTGAGGATTGGGTATTGAGGATTGAGAAATGAGGTTTGAGGATTGAGGTTTGCGGATTGAGGATTGAAGATTGAGGATTGAGTATTGAAGATTGAGAATTGAGAATTGAGGATGAGGACTGAGGGTTGAGGATTGAGGTTTGAGGAATGAGGATTGAGGGTTGAGGATTGAGGATTGAGGATTGAGGATTGAGGATTGAGTGTTGAGGGTTGAGTGATGGTAATTGATGTTTGAGAATAGAGACTTGAAGACTGCAGATTGAGTATTGAGCATTGAAATCTGTAAATTGATGATATTCCATTGAGGATTGTGGATTGACAACTGATTGTTGAGGACTGAGTGCTGAGGATTGAGGATTCAGGATTGAGGATTCAGGATTGATGTTTGAGGACTGAGGATTGAGGATTGAGGATTGAAAATTGAAGATTGAGGATTGGGTATTGAGGATTGAGGATAGAGGATTGAGGATTGAGGATAGAGCATTGAGGATTGAAGATTGAGTATTGATGATTGAATATTGAGGATCGAGGATTGAGGTTTGAGGATTGAGGACGAGGACTGACGGTTGAGGATTGAGGTTTGAGGATTGAGGATTGTGGATTGAGGACTGAGGATTGAGGATTGAGGATTGAGCATTGAGGATTGGGTATTGAGGATTGAAGAATGAGGATTGAGGATTGAGGATTGAGTATTGAGGATTGAAGATTGAGTATTGAGGATTGAACATTGAGGCTTGAGGATTGAGAATTGAGGATTGGGGATTGAAGATTGAGTATTGAGGATTGAAGATTGAGGATTGAGGATTGAGGATTGAGGATTGAGGATTGAGGATTGAGGATTGAGGATTGAGTGTTGAAGATTGAATATTGATGATTCAAGATTGAGGATTGAGGATTGAAGGTTGTGGGTAGAGGACGAGGACTGAGGGCTGAATATTGATGTTTGAGGTCTGAGGATTGAGGATTGAGGATTGAGAATTGAGGATTGAGGATAGAGGATACAAGATCGAGGATTGGGTATTGAGGATTGAAGAATGAGGATTGAGGATTGAGGATTGAGGATTGAGGATTCCAGATTGAGTATTGAGGATTGAGGATTGAGGATTGAGGATTGAGGATTGAAGATTGAGGATTGGGTATTGAGGATTGAAGAATGAGGATTGAGGATTGAGGATTGAGGATTGCAGATTGAGTAATGAGGATCGAGGATTGTGGATTGAGGATTGAGGATTGAGGATTGAGGATTGAGGATTGAGGATTGAGGATTGAAGATTGAGTATTGAGGATTGAAGATTGAGGATTGAGGAGAGAGGACTGAGGATTGAGGATTGTGGATTGAGAATTGAGGACTGAGGATTGAGGATTGAAGATTGAGGATTGGCTGTTGAGGATTGAACATTGAGGATTGAGGATTGAGGATTGAGGATTGAGGATTTAAGGTTGAATATTGATGAATGAAGATTGAGGATTGAGGATTGAGGGTTGTGGATTGAGAACGAGGACTGAGGGTTGAGTGTTGATGCCTGAGGTCTGAGGATTGAGGATTGAGGATTGCGAACTGAGAATTGATGATTGAGGATTGAAGATTGGGGATTGGGTATTGAGGATTGAAGAATGAGGATTGAAGAATGATGATTGCGGATTGAGTATTGAGGATTGAGGATTGAATATTGAGTATTGAGGATTGAATATTGAGGATTGAGGATTGAGGATTGAGGATTGAGGATTGAAGATTGAGTATTGAGGATTGAAGATTGAGGATTGAGGATTGAGGATTGTGGATTGAGTATTGAGGATTGAGGATTGAAGATTGAGGATTGAGGATTGAGGAATGAGGATTGAGGATTGAAGAATGAGGATTGAAGAATGAGGATTGGGGATTGAGTATTGAGCATTGAGGACTGAATATTGAGTATTGAGGATTGAATATTGAGGATTGAGGATTGAGGATTGAGGATTGAGGATTGAGGATTGAAGATTGAGTATTGAGGATTGAAGATTGAGGATTGAGGATTGAGGATTGAGGATTGAGGATTGAGGATTGAGGATTGAAGATTGAGGATTGGGTATTGAGGATTGAGGGTTGAGGATTGAAGATTGAGGATAGGGTATTGAGGATTGAAGAATGATGATTGAGGATTGAGGATTGAGGATTGAGGATTGAAT
The DNA here is from genome assembly GCF_051401765.1 of Calliopsis andreniformis. NCBI lineage: Eukaryota > Metazoa > Arthropoda > Insecta > Hymenoptera > Andrenidae > Calliopsis > Calliopsis andreniformis. The sequence goes on from NW_027480673.1 coordinate 235,747, forward strand.
ATTGAGTATTGTGTATTGAAGGTCGACTATTGAGGATTGCGAATTGAGGATTGAGTGTTGGGGATTGAGGATTGAAGATTGAAGAATGAGGATTGAAGAATGAGGATTGGGGATTGAGTATTGAGCATTGAGGATTGAATATTGAGTATTGAGGATTGAATATTGAGGATTGAGGATTGAGGATTGAGGATTGAGGTTTGAGGATTGACGATTGAGTATTGAGGACTGAGGATTGAGGATTGAGGATTGAGCATTGAGGATTGAAGGTTGAGGACTGGGGATAGAGTATTGAAGATTGAGGATTAAGGATTGAGGATTGGGGATTGAGGATCTAGGATTGGAGATTGATTATTGAGTGTTGAAGATTGAGGATTGAGGATTGAGGATTGAGAATTGAGAATTGAGGATGAGGACTGAGGGTTGAGGATTAAGGTTTGAGGAACGAGGATTGAGGATTGAGGATTGAGGATTGAGGATTGAGGATTGAAGATTGAGTATTGAGGATTGAAGATCGAGGATTAAGGATTGAGGGTTGAGGATTGAGGACGAGGACTGACGGTTGAGGATTGAGGTTTGAGGATTGAGGATTGAGTATTGAGGACTGAGGATTGAGGATTGAGGATTGAGCATTGAGGATTGAAGATTGAGGATTGGGGATAGAGGCTTGAAGATTGAGGATTAAGGATTGAGGATTGGGGATTGAGGATCTAGGATTGGAGATTGATTATTGAGGATTGAGGAATGAGGATTGAGGATTGAAGATTCAGTATTGAGGATTGAAGATTGAGAATGGAGGATTGAGGATTGAACATTGAGGACTGAGCGTTCAGTGTTGAGTGATGAGGATTGATGTTTGTGGATAGAGATTTGAAGATTGCAGATTGAGTATTGACTATTGCAAACTGTGAATTGAGGATATTCTATTGGGGATTGAGGATTGACAACTGATTGTTGTGGACTGAGGGCTGAAGATTGAGGATGCAGGATTGGGGATTCAGAATTGAGGTTTGAGGACTGAGGTCTTAGGGTTGAGGGTTGCGAATTGAGGATTGATAATTGCGGATTGAAGATTGAGGATTGGGTATTGAGGATTGAAGAATGAGGATTGAGTATTGAGGATTTAGGATTGAGGATTGAGGATTGAAGATTGAGTATTCAGGATTGGAGATTGACGATTGAGGATTGAGGACCGCGGATTGAGGATTGAGGATTGAAGGTTGAGTATTGAGGATTGAAGATTGAGGATTGAGGATTGAGGATTGAGGATTGAGGTTTGAATATTGAGGATTGGGGACTGAGTGTTGAGGGTTGAGTGATGAGAATTGATGTTTGTGGATAGAGATTTGAAGATGGCAGGTTGAGTATTGAGTATTGATACCTGTGAATTGAGGATATTCTATCGAGGATTGAGGATTCACGACTGATAGTTGAGGACTGAGGGCTGAAGATTGAGGATACAGGATTGAGGATTCAGGATTGAGGTTTGAAGACTGAGGATTGAGGATTGAGGATTGAGGATTGAGGATTGAGGATTGAGGATTGAGGATTGAAGATTGAGGATTGGGTATTGAGGATTGAACATTGAGGATTGAGGATTGAGTATTGAGGATTGAGGATTGAGGATTGAAGATTGAACATTGATGATTGAAGATTGAGGATCGAGGATTGAGGGTTGTGGATTGAGGACGATGACTGAGGGTTGAGTATTGATACTTGAGGCCTGAGGATTGAGGATTGAGGATTGCGAATTGAGGATTGAGGATTTAAGATTGAGGATTGGGTATTGAGGATTGAAGAATGAGGATTGAGGATTGAGGACAGAGGATTGAGGATTGAAGATTTAGTATTGAGAATTGAAGATTGACGATTGAGGATTGACGATTGTGGATTGAGGATTGAGGATTGAGGATTGAGGATTGAGGATTGAGTATTGAGGATTGAAGATTGAGGATTGAGGATTGAGGATTGAGGATTGAAGATTAAGATTGAGGATTGAGGATTGAGGATTGAGGATTGAGGATTGAGGATTGAGGATTGAAGATTGAGTATTGAGGATTGAAGATTGAGGATTGAGGATTGAGGATTGAGGATTGAGGATTGAAGATTGAGTACTGAGGATTGAAGGTTAAGATTGAGGATTGAGGATTGAGGACTGAGGATGGAGGATTCAGGATTGAAGGTTCAGTATTGAGGATTGAGGATTGAGAATTGAGGACTGAGGATTGAACATTGAGGACCGAGTGTTGAGGGTTGAGTGATGTGAATTGATGTTTGTAGATAGAGATTTGAGGATTGCAGATTGAGTATTGTGTATTGAAAACTGTGAATTGAGTATATTCTATTGAGGAATGAGGATTGACAACTGATTGTTGAGAACTGAGGGCTGAAGATTGAGGGTTCCGGATTGAGGATTCAGAATTGAAATTTGAGGACTGAGCATCGAGGATTGAAGATTGAGTATTCAGGATTGAAGATTGAGAATTGAGGATTGAGTATTGAGGATTGAAGATTGAGGATTGAGGATTGAGGATTGAGGATTGAGTATTGAGGATTGAGGATTGAAGATTGAGGATTGAAGATTGAGGATTGAGGATTGAGGGTTGTGGATTGAGGACGAGGACTGAGGGTTGAATATTTATGTTTGAGGTCTGAGGATTGAGGATTGAGGGTTGAGAATTGAGGATTGAGGATTGAGGGTTGAAGGTTGAATATTGATGAATGAAGACTGAGGATTGAGGATTGAAGGTCGTGGATTGAGGACGAGGACTGAGGATTGAGTATTGATACTTGAGGCCTGAGGATTGAGGATTGAGGATTGCGAATTGAGGATTGAGGATTTAAGATTGAGGATTGGGTATTGAGGATTGAAGAATGAGCATTGAGGATTGAGGACAGAGGATTGAGGATTGAAGATTGAGTATTGAGTATTGAAGATTGAGGATTGAGGTTTGAGGAGAGAGGACTGAGGATTGAGGATTGTGGATTGAGAATTGAGGATTGAGGATTGAGGATTGAAGATTGAGGATTGGCTGTTGAGGATTGAACATTGAGGATTGAGGATTGAGGATTGAGGATTAAGGATTTAAGGTTGAATATTGATGAATGAAGATTGAGGGTTGAGGATTGAGGGTTGAGGATTGAGAACGAGGACTGAGGGTTGAGTGTTGATGCCTGAGGTCTGAGGATTGAGGATTGAGGATTGCGAACTGAGGATTGATGATTGAGGATTGAAGATTGGGGATTGGGTATTGAGGATTGAAGAATGAGGATTGAAGAATGAGGATTGGGGATAGAGTATTGAGGATTGAGGATTGAATATTGGGTATTGAGGATTGAATATTGAGGATTGAGGATTGAGGATTGAGGATTGAGGATTGAGGATTGAGGATTGAGGATTGAGGATTGAAGATTGAGGATTGGGTATTGAGGATTGAACATTGAGGATTGAGGATTGAGTATTGAGGATTGAGGATTGAGGATTGAAGATTGAACATTGATGATTGAAGATTGAGGATCGAGGATTGAGGGTTGTGGATTGAGGACGATGACTGAGGGTTGAGTATTGATACTTGAGGCCTGAGGATTGAGGATTGAGGATTGCGAATTGAGGATTGAGGATTTAAGATTGAGGATTGGGTATTGAGGATTGAAGAATGATGATTGAGGATTGAGGACAGAGGATTGAGGATTGAAGATTTAGTATTGAGAATTGAAGATTGACGATTGAGGATTGACGATTGAGGATTGAGGATTGAGGATTGAGGATTGAGGATTGAGGATTGAGTATTGAGGATTGAAGATTGAGGATTGAGGATTGAGGATTGAGGATTGAGGATTGAAGATTGAGTATTGAGGATTGAAGATTGAGGATTGAGGATTGAGGATTGTGGATTGAGTATTGAGGATTGAGGACTGAAGATTGAGGATTGAGGATTGAGGAATGAGGATTGAGGATTGAAGAATGAGGATTGAAGAATGAGGATTGGGGATTGAGTATTGAGCATTGAGGATTGAATATTGAGTATTGAGGATTGAATATTGAGGATTGAGGATTGAGGATTGAGGATTGAGGATTGAGGATTGAAGATTGCGTATTGAGGATTGAAGATTGAGGATTGAGGATTGAGGATTGAGGATTGAGGATTGAGGATTGAGGATTGAAGATTGAGGATTGTGTATTGAGGATTGAGGATTGAGGATTGAAGATTGAGGATAGGGTATTGAGGATTGAAGAATGATGATTGAGGATTGAGGATTGAGGATTGAGGATTGAATATTGAGTATTGTGGATTGAAGGTCGACTATTGAGGATTGCGAATTGAGGATTGAGTGTTGGGGATTGAGGATTGAAGATTGAAGAATGAGGATTGAAGAATGAGGATTGGGGATTGAGTCTTGAGCATTGAGGATTGAATATTGAGTATTGAGGATTGAATATTGAGGATTGAGGATTGAGGATTGAGGATTGAGGATTGAGGATTGAAGATTGAGGATTGTGTATTGAGGATTGAGGATTGAGGATTGAAGATTGAGGATAGGGTATTGAGGATTGAAGAATGATGATTGAGGATTGAGGATTGAGGATTGAGGATTGAATATTGAGTATTGTGGATTGAAGGTCGACTATTGAGGATTGCGAATTGAGGATTGAGTGTTGGGGACTGAGGATTGAGGATTGAGGATTGAGCATTGAGGATTGAAGGTTGAGGACTGGGGATAGAGTATTGAAGATTGAGGATTAAGGATTGAGGATTGGGGATTGAGGATCTAGGATTGGAGATTGATTATTGAGTGTTGAAGATTGAGGATTGAGGATTGAGGATTGAGAATTGAGAATTGAGAATGAGGACTGAGGGTTGAGGATTAAGGTTTGAGGAACGAGGATTGAGGATTGAGGATTGAGGATTGAGGATTGAATATTGAGTATTGAGGATTGAAGATCGAGGATTAAGGATTGAGGGTTGAGGATTGAGGACGAGGACTGACGGTTGAGGATTGAGGTTTGAGGATTGAGGATTGAGTATTGAGGACTGAGGATTGAGGATTGAGGATTGAGCATTGAGGATTGAAGATTGAGGACTGGGGATAGAGGCTTGAAGATTGAGGATTAAGGATTGAGGATTGGGGATTGAGGATCTAGGATTGGAGATTGATTATTGAGGATTGAGGAATGAGGATTGAGGATTGAAGATTCAGTATTGAGGATTGAAGATTGAGAATTGAGGATTGAGGATTGAACATTGAGGACTGAGCGTTCAGTGTTGAGTGATGAGAATTGATGTTTGTGGATAGAGATTTGAAGATTGCAGATTGAGTATTGACTATTGCAAACTGTGAATTGAGGATATTCTATTGGGGATTGAGGATTGACAACTGATTGTTGAGGACTGAGGGCTGAAGATTGAGGATGCAGGATTGGGGATTCAGAATTGAGGTTTCAGGACTGAGGACTTAGGGTTGAGGGTTGCGAATTGAGGATTGATAATTGCGGATTGAAGATTGAGGATTGGGTATTGAGGATTGAAGAATGAGGATTGAGTATTGAGGATTTAGGATTGAGGATTGAGGATTGAAGATTGAGTATTCAGGATTGGAGATTGACGATTGAGGATTGAGGACCGCGGATTGAGGATTGAGGATTGAAGGTTGAGTATTGAGGATTGAAGATTGAGGATTGAGGATTGAGGATTGAGGATTGAGGTTTGAATATTGAGGATTGGGGACTGAGTGTTGAGGGTTGAGTGATGAGAATTGATGTTTGTGGATAGAGATTTGAAGATGGCAGGTTGAGTATTGAGTATTGATACCTGTGAATTGAGGATATTCTATCGAGGATTGAGGATTCAAGACTGATAGTTGAGGACTGAGGGCTGAAGATTGAGGATACAGGATTGAGGATTCAGGATTGAGGTTTGAAGACTGAGGATTGAGGATTGAGGATTGAGGATTGAGGATTGAGGATTGAGGATTGAGGATTGAAGATTGAGGATTGGGTATTGAGGATTGAACATTGAGGATTGAGGATTGAGTATTGAGGATTGAGGATTGAGGATTGAAGATTGAACATTGATGATTGAAGATTGAGGATCGAGGATTGAGGGTTGTGGATTGAAGACGATGACTGAGGGTTGAGTATTGATACTTGAGGCCTAAGGATTGAGGATTGAGGATTGCGAATTGAGGATTGAGGATTTAAGATTGAGGATTGGGTATTGAGGATTGAAGAATGAGGATTGAGGATTGAGGACAGAGGATTGAGGATTGAAGATTTAGTATTGAGAATTGAAGATTGACGATTGAGGATTGACGATTGTGGATTGAGGATTGAGGATTGAGGATTGAGGATTGAGGATTGAGTATTGAGGATTGAAGATTGAGGATTGAGGATTGAGGATTGAGGATTGAAGATTAAGATTGAGGATTGAGGATTGAGGATTGAGGATTGAGGATTGAGGATTGAGGATTGAAGATTGAGTATTGAGGATTGAAGATTGAGGATTGAGGATTGAGGATTGAGGATTGAGGATTGAAGATTGAGTACTGAGGATTGAAGGTTAAGATTGAGGATTGAGGATTGAGGACTGAGGATGGAGGATTGAGGATTGAAGGTTCAGTATTGAGGATTGAGGATTGAGAATTGAGGACTGAGGATTGAACATTGAGGACCGAGTGTTGAGGGTTGAGTGATGTGAATTGATGTTTGTAGATAGAGATTTGAAGATTGCAGATTGAGTATTGTGTATTGAAAACTGTGAATTGAGTATACTCTATTGAGGAATGAGGATTGACAACTGATTGTTGAGAACTGAGGGCTGAAGATTGAGGGTTCCGGATTGAGGATTCAGAATTGAAGTTTGAGGACTGAGCATCGAGGATTGAAGATTGAGTATTCAGGATTGAAGATTGAGAATTGAGGATTGAGTATTGAGGATTGAAGATTGAGGATTGAGGATTGAGGATTGAGGATTGAGTATTGAGGATTGAGGATTGAAGATTGAGGATTGAAGATTGAGGATTGAGGATTGAGGGTTGTGGATTGAGGACGAGGACTGAGGGTTGAATATTTATGTTTGAGGTCTGAGGATTGAGGATTGAGGGTTGAGAATTGAGGATTGAGGATTGAGGGTTGAAGGTTGAATATTGATGAATGAAGATTGAGGATTGAGGATTGAAGGTCGTGGATTGAGGACGAGGACTGAGGATTGAGTATTGATACTTGAGGCCTGAGGATTGAGGATTGAGGATTGCGAATTGAGGATTGAGGATTTAAGATTGAGGATTGGGTATTGAGGATTGAAGAATGAGCATTGAGGATTGAGGACAGAGGATTGAGGATTGAAGATTGAGTATTGAGGATTGAAGATTGAGGATTGAGGTTTGAGGAGAGAGGACTGAGGATTGAGGATTGTGGATTGAGAATTGAGGATTGAGGATTGAGGATTGAAGATTGAGGATTGGCTGTTGAGGATTGAACATTGAGGATTGAGGATTGAGGATTGAGGATTGAGGATTTAAGGTTGAATATTGATGAATGAAGATTGAGGGTTGAGGATTGAGGGTTGAGGATTGAGAACGAGGACTGAGGGTTGAGTGTTGATGCCTGAGGTCTGAGGATTGAGGATTGAGGATTGCGAACTGAGGATTGATGATTGAGGATTGAAGATTGGGGATTGGGTATTGAGGATTGAAGAATGAGGATTGAAGAATGAGGATTGGGGATTGAGTATTGAGGATTGAGGATTGAGGATTGAATATTGGGTATTGAGGATTGAATATTGAGGATTGAGGATTGAGGATTGAGGATTGAGGATTGAAGATTGAGTATTGAGGATTGAAGATTGAGGATTGAGGATTGAGGATTGTGGATTGAGTATTGAGGATTGAGGATTGAAGATTGAGGATTGAGGATTGAGGATTGAGGATTGAGGATTGAAGAATGAGGATTGAAGAATGAGGATTGGGGATTGAGTATTGAGCATTGAGGATTGAATATTGAGTATTGAGGATTGAATATTGAGGATTGAGGATTGAGGATTCAGGATTGAGGATTGAGGATTGAAGATTGAGTATTGAGGATTGAAGATTGAGGATTGAGGATTGAGGATTGAGGATTGAGGATTGAGGATTGAGGATTGAGGATTGAAGACTGAGTACTGAGGATTGAAGATTAAGCTTGAGGATTGAGGATTGAGTATTGAGGATTGAAGATTGAGGATTGAGGATTGAGGATTGAGGATTGAGTATTGAGGATTGAGGATTGAAGATTGAGGATTGAGGATTGAGGATTGAGAATTGAAGGTTGTGGATTGAGGACGAGGACTGAGGGTTGAATATTTATGTTTGAGGTCTGAGGATTGAGGATTGAGGTTTGAGAATAGAGGATTGAGGATTGAGGGTTGAAGGTTGAATATTGATGAATGAAGATTGAGGATTGAGGATTGAAGTTCGTGGATTGAGGACGAGGACTGAGGATTGAGTATTGATACTTGAGGCCTCAGGATTGAGGATTGAGGGTTGCGAATTGAGGATTGAGGATTTAAGATCGAGGATTGGGTATTGAGGATTGAAGAATGAGCATTGAGGATTGAGGACAGAGGATTGAGGATTGAAGATTGAGTATTGAGGATTGAAGATTGAGGATTGAGGTTTGAGGAGAGAGGACTGAGGATTGAGGATTGTGGATTGAGAATTGAGGATTGAGGATTGAGGATTGAAGATTGAGGATTGGCTGTTGAGGATTGAACATTGAGGATTGAGGATTGAGGATTGAGGATTGAGGATTTAAGGTTGAATATTGATGAATGAAGATTGAGGATTGAGTATTGAGGGTTGTGGATTTAGAACGAGGACTGAGGGTTGAGTGTTGATCCCTGAGGTCTGAGGATTGAGGATTGAGGATTGCGAACTGAGGATTGATGATTGAGGATTGAAGATTGGGGATTCGGTATTGAGGATTGAAGAATGAGGATTGAAGAATGAAAATTGGGGATTGAGTATTGAGGATTGAGGATTGAATATTGAGTATTGAGGATTGAACATTGAGGATTGAGGATTGAGTATTGAGGATTGAGGATTGAGGATTGAAGATTGAGGATTGAGGATTGAGGATTGAGGATTGAGGTTTGAAGATTGTGGATTGGGGACTGAGTGTTGAGTGTTGAGTGATGAGAATTGATGTTTGTGGATAGAGATTCGAAGATTGGAGGTTGAGTATTGAGTATTGAAACCTGTGAATTGAGGATATTCTATTGAGGATTGAGGATTCACAACTGATTGTTGAGGACTGAGGGATGAAGATTGAGGATTCAGGATTGAGGATTCAGGATTGAGGTTTGAGGACTGAGGATTGAGGATTGAGGATTGACGGATGAGGATTGAGGATTGAGGATTGAAGATTGAGGATTGGGCATTGAGGATTGAACATTGAGGATTGAGCATTGAGTATTGAGGGTAGAGGATTGAGGATTGAAGATTGAGGATTGAGGATTGAGGATTGAGGATTGAGGATTGAGGTTTGAAGATTGTGGATTGGGGACTGAGTGTTGAGTGTTGAGTGATGAGAATTGATGTTTGTGGATAGAGATTTGAAGATTGCAGGTTGAGTATTGAGTATTGAAACCTGTGAATTGAGGATATTCTATTGAGGATTGAGGATTCACAACTGATTGTTGAGGACTGAGGGATGAAGATTGAGGATTCAGGATTGAGGATTCAGGATTGAGGTTTGAGGACTGAGGATTGAGGATTGAGGATTGAGGACTGAGGATTGAGGATTGAGGATTGAGGATTGAGGATTGAAGATTGAGGATTGGGTGTTGAGGATTGAACATTGAGGATTGAGGATTGAGTATTGAGGATTGATGTTTGAGGACTGAAGATTGAATATTGATGATTGAAGATTGAGGATCGAGGATTGAGGGTTGTCGATTGAGGACGAGGACTGAGGGTTGAGTATTGATGTTTGAAGTCTGAGGATTGAGGTTTGAGGATTGAGGATTGAGGATTGAGGATTGAGGATTGAAGATTGAGGATTCGGTATTGAGGATTGAAGAATGAGGATTGAGGAGTGAGGAATGAGGATTGAGGATTGCAGATTGAGTATTGAGGATTGAAGATTGGGGATTGAGGATTGAGGATTGAGGATTGAGGATTGAAGATTGAGGATTGGGTATTGAGGATTGAAGAATGAGGATTGAGGACTGAGTATTGAAGATTATGTATTGAGGAATGAAGGTTGACGATTGAGGATCGAGAATTGAGGATTGAGGATTGAGGAATGAGCATTGAAGATTGAGTATTGAGGATTGAAGGCTGAGGATTGTGGATTGAGGATTCAGGATTGAGGATTGAATATTGAGGATTGGGGACTGAGTGATGAGGGTTGAGTGATGAGGATTGATGTCTGTGGATAGAGATTTGAAGATTGCAGATTGAGTATTTAGTAATGAAAACTGTGAATTGATGATATTCTATTGTGGATTGAGGATTGACAACTGATTGTAGAGGACTGAGGGCTGAAGATTGAGGATTCAGGATTGAGGATTCAGGATTGAGGTTTGAGGACTGAGGATTGAGGATTGAGGATTGAAGATTGAGGATTGAAGATTCAGGATTGCGTATGGTCGATTGAGGATTGAGGATGAGGGATGAGGGTAGAGGATTGAGGATTGAGGACTGAGGACTGAGGATTGAGGATTGAGAAATGAGGATTGAGGATTGAGGGTTGAGGATTGAGTATTGAGGATTGAGGATTGAAGATTGAGGATTGAGGATTGAGGATTGAGGATTGAGGGTTGTGGATTGAGGACGAGGACTGAGGGTTGAATATTTATGTTTGAGGTCTGAGGATTGAGGATTGAGGATTGACAATTGAGGATTGTGGATTGAGGATTGAAGATTGAGGATTGGGTATTGAGGATTGAGGATTGAGGATTGAAGATTGAGGATAGGGTATTGAGGATTGAAGAATGATGATTGAGGATTGAGGATTGAGGATTGAGGATTGAATATTGAGTATTGAGGATTGAACATCGACTATTGAGGATTGCGAATTGAGGGTTGAGAGTTGGGGATGGAGGATTGAAGATTGAGTTTTGAGTATTGAAGGTTGAGGATTGTGGATTGAGGATTGAGGATTGAGGCTCGAATATTGAGGATTGGGGACTGAGTGTTGTGGGTTATGTGATGAGAGTTGATGTTTGTGGATAGTGATTTGAAGATTGCAGGTTGAGTATTGAGTATTGAAAACTGAGAAATCATGATATTCTATTGAGGATTGAGGATGGACCACTGACTGTTGAGGACTGAGAGCTGAAGATTGAGGATTCAGGATTGAGGGTTCAGGATTGAGGTTTGAGGACTGAGGATTGAGGATTGAGGATTGAAGATTGAGGATTGAAGATTCAGGATTGCGTATGGTCGATTGAGGATTGAGGATGAGGGATGAGGGTAGAGGATTGAGGATTGAGGACTGAGGACTGAGGGTTGAGGATTAAGGTTTGAGGAACGAGGATTGAGGATTGAGGATTGAGGACTGAGGATTGACGATTGAGTATTGAAGATTGAGGATTGATTACTGAGGATTGAGGATTGAGGATTGAGGGTTGAGGGTTCAGGATTGAGGATTGAAGAATGAGGATTGAGGAGTGAGGATTGAGGATTGAGGATTGAGGATTGTGGATTGAATATTGAGTATTGAGGATTGAAGGTCGAGGATTGAGGATTGAGTTTTGAGGATTGAGGACGAGGACTGACGGTTGAGGATTGAGGTTTGAGGATTGAGGATTGAGTATTGAGGACTGAGGATTGAGGATTGAGGGTTGAGCATTGAGGATTGAAGATTGAGGACTGGGGATAGAGGCTTGAAGATTGGGGATTAAGGATTGAGGATTGGGGATTGAGGATCTAGGATTGGAGATTGATTATTGAGGGTTGAAGATTGAGGATTGAGGATTGAGGATTGAGAATTGAGAATTGAGGATGAGGACTGAGGGTTGAGGATTAAGGTTTGAGGAACGAGGATTGAGGATTGAGGATTGAGACCTGAGGATTGGCGATTGAGTATTGAAGATTGAGGATTGATTACTCAGGATTGCGGATTGAGGATTGAGGATTGAGGAATGAGGATTGAGGATTGAAGATTCAGTATTGAGGATTGAAGATTGAGAATTGAGGATTGAGGATTGTACATTGAGGACTGAGCGTTCAGTGTTGAGTGATGAGAATTGATGTTTGTGGATAGAGATTTGAAGATTGCAGATTGAGTATTGACTATTGAAAACTGTGAATTGAGGATATTCTATTGGGGATTGAGGATTGACAACTGATTGTTGAGGACTGAGGGCTGAAGATTGAGGATGCAGGATTGAGAATTCAGAATTGAGGTTTGAGGACTGAGGACTTAGGATTGAGGGTTGCGAATAGAAGATTGATAATTGAGGATTGAAGATTGAGGATTGGGTATTGAGGATTGAAGAATGAGGATTGAGGATTGAGGATTTAGGATTGAGGATTGAGGACTGAAGATTGAGTATTCAGGATTGGAGATTGACGATTGAGGATTGAGGACCGCGGATTGAGGATTGAGGATTGAAGGTTGAGTACTGAGGATTGAAGATTGAGGATTGAGGATTGAGGATTGAGGATTGAGGTTTGAATATTGAGGATTGGGGACTGAGTGTTGAGGGTTGAGTGATGAGAATTGATGTTTGTGGATAGAGATTTGAAGATGGCAGGTTGAGTATTGAGTATTGAAACCTGTGAACTGAGGATATTCTATTGAGGATTCAGGATTCATGACTGATAGTTGAGGACTGAGGGCTGAAGATTGAGGATTCAGGATTGAGTATTCAGGATTGGGGTTTGAGGAATGAGGATTGAGGATTGAGGATTGAGGGTTGAGGATTGAGGATTGAGGATTGAAGATTGAGGATTGGGCGTTGAGGATTGAACATTGAGGATTGAGGATTGAGTATTGAGGATTGAGGATTGAGGATTGAAGATTGAGGATTGAGGATTGAGGTTTGAAGATTGTGGATTGGGGACTGAGTGTTGAGTGTTGAGTGATGAGAATTGATGCTTGTGGATAGAGATTTGAAGATTGGAGGTTGAGTATTGAGTATTGAAACCTGTGAATTGAGGATATTCTATTGAGGATTGAGGATTCACAACTGATTGTTGAGGACTGAGGGATGAAGATTGAGGATTCAGGATTGAGGATTCAGGATTGAGGTTTGAGGACTGAGGATTGAGGATTGAGGATTGAGGACTGAGGATTGAGGATTGAGGATTGAGGATTGAGGATTGAGGATTGAAGATTGAGGATTGGGTGTTGAGGATTGAACATTCAGGATTGAGGATTGAGTATTGAGGATTGATGTTTGAGGATTGAAGATTGAATATTGATGATTGAAGATTGAGGATCGAGGATTGAGGGTTGTCGATTGAGGACGAGGACTGAGGGTTGAGTATTGATGTTTGAAGTCTGTGGATTGAGGTTTGAGGATTGAGAATTGAGGATTGAGGATTGAGGATTGAAGATTGAGGATTCGGTATTGAGGATTGAAGAATGAGGATTGAGGAGTGAGGAATGAGGATTGAGGATTGCAGATTGAGTATTGAGGATTGAAGATTGGGGATTGAGGATTGAGGATTGAGGACTGAGGATTGACGAATGAGGATTGTGTATTGAGGACAGCGGATTGAGGATTGAAGATTGAGTATTGAGGATTGAAGATTGACGATTGTGGATTGAGGATTGAGGAATGAGGATTGAGGATTGAGGATTTAAGATTGAGGATTGTGTATTGAGGATTGAAGAATGAGCATTGAGGATTGAGGACAGAGGATTGAGGATTGAAGACTGAGTATTGAGGATTGAAGATTGAGGATTGAGGATTGAGGATTGAGGATTGAGGATTGAAGATTGAGTACTGAGGATTGAAGATTAAGATTGAGGATTGAGGATTGAAGATTGAGTATTGAGGAATGAAGATTGAGAATTGAGGATTGAGGATTGAGGATTGAGGATTGAGGCTTGAATATTGAGGATTGGGGACTGAGTGTTGAGGGTTGAGTGACAAGGATTGATGTTTGTGGATAGAGATTTGAAGATTGCAGGTTGAGTATTGAGTATTGAAAACTGTGAAATCATGATATTCTATTGAGGATCGAGGATGGACCACTGATTGTTGAGGACTGAGGGCTGAAGATTGAGGATTCAGGATTGAGGATTCAGGATTGAGGTTTGAGGACTGAGGATTGAGGATTGAGGATTGAGGATTGAGGATCGAGGATTGAGGGTTGTGGATTGAGGACGAGGACTGAGGGTTGAGTATTGATGCCTGAGGTCTGTGGATTGAGGATTGAGGATTGAGAATTGAGGATCGAGTATTGAGGATTGAAGATTGAGGATTGAGGATTGAGGATTGAGGATTGAGGATTGAAGATTGAGGATTGGGGACTGAGCGTTGAGGGTTCAGTGATGAGAATTGACGTTTGTGGATAGAGATTTGAAGATTGCAGATTGAGTATTGAGTATTGAAAACTGTGAAGTGATGATATTCTATTGAGGATTGAGGTTTGACGTCTGATTGTTGAGGTCTGAGGTCTGAAGGTTGAGGATTCAGGATTGACTATTCAGGATTGAGGTTTGAGGACTGAGGATTGAGGATTGATTATTGAGGATTGACGATTGAGGATTGAGGATTGAAGATTGTCGATTGAGGATTGAGGATGAGGGGTGAGTGTTGAGGATTGAGGCCTGAGGACTGAGGACTGAGGATTGAGGATTGAGGATTGAGGATTGAGGATTGAGGATTGAAGATTGAGGATTGGGCATTGATGATTGAAGAATGAGGATTGAGGATTGAGGATTAAGTATTGAGGATTAAAGGTTGAGTATTGAGGATTGAAGGCTGACGCTTGAGGATAGGGGATTGAGGATTGAGGATTGAGGATTAAGGATTGAAGATTGAGTATTCAGGGTTGGAGATTGACGATTGAGGATTGAGGACCGCGGATTGAGGATTGAGGATTGAAGGTTGAGTACTGAGGATTGAAGATTGAGGATTGAGGATTGAGGATTGAGGATTGAGGTTTGAATATTGAGGATTGGGGACTGACTGTTGAGGGTTGAGTGATGAGAATTGATGTTTGTGGATAGAGATTTGAAGATGGCAGGTTGAGTATTGAGTATTGAAACCTGTGAACTGAGGATATTCTATTGAGGATTCAGGATTCACGACTGATAGTTGAGGACTGAGGGCTGAAGATTGAGGATTCAGGATTGAGGATTCAGGATTGAGGTTTGAGGAATGAGGATTGAGGATTGAGTATTGAGGGTTGAGGATTGAGGATTGAGGATTGAAGATTGAGGATTGAAGATTGAGGATTGAACATTGAGGATTGAGGTTTGAGTATTGAGGATTGAGGATTGAGGATTGAAGATTGAGGATTGAGGATTGAGGATTGAGGATTGAGGTTTGAAGATTGTGGATTGGGGACTGAGTGTTGAGTGTTGAGTGATGAGAATTGATGCTTGTGGATAGAGATTTGAAGATTGGAGGTTGAGTATTGAGTATTGAAACCTGTGAATTGAGGATATTCTATTGAGGATTGAGGATTCACAACTGATTGTTGAGGACTGAGGGATGAAGATTGAGGATTCAGGATTGAGGATTCAGGATTGAGGTTTGAGGACTGAGGATTGAGGATTGAGGATTGAGGACTGAGGATTGAGGATTGAGGATTGAGGATTGAGGATTGAGGATTGAAGATTGAGGATTGGGTGTTGAGGATTGAACATTCAGGATTGAGGATTGAGTATTGAGGATTGATGTTTGAGGATTAAAGATTGAATATTGATGATTGAAGATTGAGGATCGAGGATTGAGGGTTGTCGATTGAGGACGAGGACTGAGGGTTGAGTATTGATGTTTGAAGTCTGTGGATTGAGGTTTGAGGATTGAGAATTGAGGATTGAGGATTGAGGATTGAAGATTGAGGATTCGGTATTGAGGATTGAAGAATGAGGATTGAGGAGTGAGGAACGAGGATTGAGGATTGCAGATTGAGTATTGAGGATTGAAGATTGGGGATTGAGGATTGAGGATTGAGGATTGAGGATTGACGAATGAGGATTGTGTATTGAGGACAGCGGATTGAGGATTGAAGATTGAGTATTGAGGATTGAAGATTGACGATTGTGGATTGAGGATTGAGGAATGAGGATTGAGGATTGAGGATTTAAGATTGAGGATTGTGTATTGAGGATTGAAGAATGAGCATTGAGGATTGAGGACAGAGGATTGAGGATTGAAGACTGAGTATTGAGGATTGAAGATTGAGGATTGAGGATTGAGGATTGAGGATTGAGGATTGAAGATTGAGTACTGAGGATTGAAGATTAAGATTGAGGATTGAGGATTGAAGATTGAGTATTGAGGAATGAAGATTGAGAATTGAGGATTGAGGATTGAGGATTGAGGATTGAGGCTTGAATATTGAGGATTGGGGACTGAGTCTTGAGGGTTGAGTGACAAGGATTGATGTTTGTGGATAGAGATTTGAAGATTGCAGGTTGAGTATTGAGCATTGAAAACTGTGAAATCATGATATTCTATTGAGGATCGAGGATGGACCACTGATTGTTGAGGACTGAGGGCTGAAGATTGAGGATTCAGGATTGAGGATTCAGGATTGAGGTTTGAGGACTGAGTATTGAGGATTGAGGATTGAGGATTGAGGATCGAGGATTGAGGGTTGTGGATTGAGGACGAGGACTGAGGGTTGAGTATTGATGCCTGAGGTCTGTGGATTGAGGATTGAGGATTGAGAATTGAGGATCGAGTATTGAGGATTGAAGATTGAGGATTGAGGATTGAGGATTGAGGATTGAGGATTGAAGATTGAGGATTGGGGACTGAGCGTTGAGGGTTCAGTGATGAGAATTGACGTTTGTGGATAGAGATTTGAAGATTGCAGGTTGAGTATTGAGTATTGAAAACTGTGAAGTGATGATATTCTATTGAGGATTGAGGTTTGACGTCTGATTGTTGAGGTCTGAGGTCTGAAGGTTGAGGATTCAGGATTGACTATTCAGGATTGAGGTTTGAGGACTGAGGATTGAGGATTGATTATTGAGGATTGAGGATTGAGGATTAAGGATTGAAGATTGTCGATTGAGGATTGAGGATGAGGGGTGAGTGTTGAGGATTGAGGCCTGAGGACTGAGGACTGAGGATTGAGGATTGAGGATTGAGGATTGAGGATTGAGGATTGAAGATTGAGGATTGGGCATTGATGATTGAAGAATGAGGATTGAGGATTGAGGATTAAGTATTGAGGATTAAAGGTTGAGTATTGAGGATTGAAGGCTGACGCTTGAGGATAGGGGATTGAGGATTGAGGATTGAGGATTGAGGATTGAAGATTGAGTATTCAGAGTTGGAGATTGACGATTGAGGATTGAGGACCGCGGATTGAGGATTGAGGATTGAAGGTTGAGTACTGAGGATTGAAGATTGAGGATTGAGGATTGAGGATTGAGGATTGAGGTTTGAATATTGAGGATTGGGGACTGACTGTTGAGGGTTGAGTGATGAGAATTGATGTTTGTGGATAGAGATTTGAAGATGGCAGGTTGAGTATTGAGTATTGAAACCTGTGAACTGAGGATATTCTATTGAGGATTCAGGATTCACGACTGATAGTTGAGGACTGAGGGCTGAAGATTGAGGATTCAGGATTGAGGATTCAGGATTGAGGTTTGAGGAATGAGGATTGAGGATTGAGTATTGAGGGTTGAGGATTGAGGATTGAGGATTGAAGATTGAGGATTGGGCGTTGAGGATTGAACATTGAGGATTGAGGTTTGAGTATTGAGGATTGAGGATTGAGGATTGAAGATTGAGGATTGAGGATTGAGGATTGAGGATTGAGGTTTGAAGATTGTGGATTGGGGACTGAGTGTTGAGTGTTGAGTGATGAGAATTGATGCTTGTGGATAGAGATTTGAAGATTGGAGGTTGAGTATTGAGTATTGAAACCTGTGAATTGAGGATATTCTATTGAGGATTGAGGATTCACAACTGATTGTTGAGGACTGAGGGATGGAGATTGAGGATTCAGGATTGAGGATTCAGGATTGAGGTTTGAGGTCTGAGGATTGAGGATTGAGGATTGAGGATTGAGGACGGAGGATTGAGGATTGAAGACTGAGGATTGGGTATTGAGGTTTGAACATTGAGGATTGAGGATTGAGGTTTGAGGAGTGAAGATTGAGGATTGAGGATTGAGGATTGAGGATCGAGGATTGAGGATTGAAGATTGAATATTGATGATTAAAGATTGAGGGTTGAGGATTGAGGGTTGTGGATTGAGGACGAGGACTGAGTGTTAAATATTGATGTCTGAGGTCTGAGGATTGAGGATTGAGAATTGAGAATTGAGGATTGAGGATTGAAGATTGAGGATTGGGTATTGTGGATTGACGAATGAGGATTGTGTATTGAGGACAGCGGATTGAGGATTGAAGATTGAGCATTGCGGATTGAAGATTGACGATTGAGGATTGAGGATTGAGGAATGAGGATTGAGGATTGAGGATTTAAGGTTGAGGATTGTGTATTGAGGATTGAAGATTGAGTATTGAGTATTGAAGGTTGAGGATTGAGGATTGAGGATTGAGGATTGAAGATTAAGATTGAGGATTGAGGATTGAGGATTGAGGATTGAGGATTGAGGATTGAGGATTGAGGATTGAAGATTGAGTATTGAGGATTGAAGATTAAGGATTGAGGATTGAGGATTGAGGATTGAGGATTGAAGATTGAGTACTGAGGATTGAAGATTAAGATTGAGGATTGAGGACTGAGGACTGAGGATGGAGGATTGAGGATTTAAGGTTCAGTATTGAGGATTGAAGATCGAGAATTGAGGATTGAGGATTGAACATTGAGGAATGAGTGTTGAGGGTTGAGTGATGAGAATTGATGTTTGTGGATAGAGATTTGAAGATTGCAGATTGAGTATTGAGTATTGAAAACTGTGAATTGAGTATATTCTATTGAGGATGGAGGACTGACAACTGATTGTTGAGGACTGAGGGCTGAAGATTGAGGGTTCCGGATTGAGGATTCAGAATTGAAATTTGAGGACGGAGCATTGAGGATTGAAGATTGAGTATTGAGGTTTGAAGATTGAGAATTTAGGATTGAGGATTGAGAATTGAGGATGAGGGCTGAGGGTTGAGGATTGAGGTTTGAGGACTAAGGACAGAGGATTAAGGATTGAGAATTGAGGATTGAGGATTGAGGATTGAAGATTGAGGATTGGGTATTGAGGATCGAAGAATGAGGATTGAGGATTGAGGATTGAGGATTGAGGATTGAGGATTGAATATTGAGTATTGTGGATTGAAGATTGACTATTGAGGATTGCGAATTGAGGATTGAGGATTTAAGATTGTGGATTCGGTATTGAGGCTTGAAGAATGAGGATTGAGGATTGAGGACAGAGGACTGAGGATTGAGGATTGAGTATTGAGGATTGAAGATTGACGATTCAGGATTGAGGATTGGGGATTGAGGATTGAGGATTGAGGATTGAGGATTGAAGATTGAGTATTGAGTATTGAAGGTTGAGGATTGAGGATTGAGGATTGAGGATTGAAGATTAAGATTGAGGATTGAGGATTGAGGATTGAGGATTGAGGATTGAGGATTGAGGATTGAGGATTGAAGATTGAGTGTTGAGGATTGAAGATTGAGGATTGATGATTGAGGGTTGAGGATTGAGGATTGAAGATTGAGTACTGCGGATTGAAGATTAAGATTGAGGATTGAGGATTGAGGACTGAGGATGGAGGATTGAGGATTTAAGGTTCAGTATTGAGGATTGAAGATTGAGAATTGAGGATTGAGGATTGAACATTGAGGAATGAGTGTTGAGGGTTGAGTGATGAGAATTTATGTTTCTGGATAGAGATTTGAAGATTGCAGATTGAGTATTGAGTATTGAAAACTGTGAATTGAGTATATTCTATTGAGGATTGAGGATTGACAACTGATTGTTGAGGACTGAGGGCTGAAGATTGACGGTTCCGGATTGAGGATTCAGAATTGAAATTTGAGGACTGAGCATTGAGGATTGAAGATTGAGTATTGAGGATTGAAGATTGAGAATTGAGGATTGAGGATTGAGAATTGAGGATGAGGGCTGAGGGTTGAGGATTGAGGTTTGAGGACTAAGGACAGAGGATTAAGGATTGAGAATTGAGGATTGAGGATTGAGGATTGAAGATTGAGGAATTGGGTATGGAGGATCGAAGAATGAGGATTGAGGATTGAGGATTGAGGATTGAGGATTGAATATTGAGTATTGAGGATTGAAGATTGACTATTGAGGATTGCGAATTGAGGATTGAGGATTTAAGATTGTGGATTCGGTTTTGAGGCTTGAAGAATGAGGATTGAGGATTGAGGACAGAGGACTGAGGATTGAAGATTGAGTATTGAGGATTGAAGATTGACGATTGAGGATTGAGGATTGGGGATTGAGGATTGAGGATTGAGGATTGAGGATTGAAGATTGAGTATTGAGTATTGAAGGTTGAGGATTGAGGATTGAGGATTGAGGATTGAAGATAAAGATTGAGGATTGAGGATTGAGGATTGAGGATTGAGGATTGAGGATTGAGGATCGAGGATTGAAGATTGAGTATTGAGGATTGAAGATTGAGGATTGAGGATTGAGGATTGAGGATTGAGGATTGAAGATTGAGTACTGAGGATTGAAGATTAAGATTGAGGATTGAAGATTGACTATTGAGGATTGCGAATTGAGGATTGAGGATTGAGTATTGAGGATTGAAGATTGAGTATTGAGGATTGAAGGTTGAGGATTGTGAATTGAGGATTGAGGATTGAGGCTCGAATATTGAGGATTGGGGACTGAGTGTTGAGGGTTAAGTGATGAGAATTGTTGTTTGTGGATAGAGATTTGAAGATTGCAGGTTGAGTATTGAGTATTGAAAACTGTGAAATCATGATATTCTATTGAGGATTGAGGATTGACAACAGATTGTTGAGGACTGAGGGCTGAAGCTTGAGGATTCAGGATTGAGGATTCAGGATTGAGGTTTGAGGAGAGAGGACTGAGGATTGAGGATTGAGGATTGAGTATTGAGGATTGAGGATTGAGGATTGAGAATTGAGGATTGAGGATTGAGGATTGAAGATTGAGGATTGGGTATTGAGGATTGAGGATTGAGAATTGAAGATTGAGGATAGGGTATTGAGGGTTGAAGAATGATGATTGATGATTGAGGATTGAGGATTGAGGATTGAATATTGAGTATTGAGGATTGAAGATCGACTATTGAGGATTGAAGATTGAGGATTGAGGATTGAGGATTGAGGATTGAGGATTGAAGATTGAGTACTGAGCATTGAAGGTTAAGATTGAGGATTGAGGATTGAGGACTGAGGATTGAGGATTGAGGATTGAAGGTTCAGTATTGAGGATTGAAGATTGAGAATTGAGGATTGAGGATTGAACATTGAGGACTGAGTGTTGACGGCTGAATGATGAGAATTGATGTTTGCGGATAGAGATTTGAAGATTGCAGATTGAGTATTGAGTATTGAAAACTGTAAATTGATGATATTCTATTGAGGATTGAGGATTGACAACTGATTGTTGAGGACTGAGGGCTGAAGCTTGAGGATACAGGATTGAGGATTCAGGATTGAGGTTTGAGGAGAGAGGACTGAGGATTGAGGATTGAGGATTGAGAATTGAGGATTGAGGATTGAGGATTGAAGATTGAGGATTGGCTGTTGAGGATTGAACTTTGAGGGTTGAAGAATGATGATTGATGATTGAGGATTGAGGATTGAGGATTGAATATTGAGTATTGAGGATTGAAGATTGAGGATTGAGGATTGAGGATTGAGGATTGAGGATTGAAGATTGAGTACTGAGGATTGAAGATTAAGATTGAGGATTGAGGATTGAGGACTGAGGATGGAGGATTGAGGATTTAAGGTTCAGTATTGAGGATTGAAGATTGAGAATTGAGGATTGAGGATTGAACATTGAGGAATGAGTGTTGAGGGTTGAGCGATGAGAATTGATGTTTGTGGATAGAGATTTGAAGATTGCAGATTGAGTATTGAGTATTGAAAGCTGTGAATTGAGCATATTCTATTGAGGATTGAGGATTGACAACTGATTGTTGAGGACTGAGGGCTGAAGATTGAGGGTTCCGGATTGAGGATTCAGAATTGAAATTTGAGGACTGAGCATTGAGGATTGAAGAGTGAGTATTGAGGATTGAAGATTGAGAATTGAGGATTGAGGATTGAGAATTGAGGATGAGGACTGAGGGTTGAGGATTGAGGTTTGAGGACTAAGGACAGAGGATTAAGGATTGAGAATTGAGGATTTAGGATTGAGGATTGAAGATTGAGGATTGGGTATTGAGGATCGGAGAATGAGTATTGAGGATTGAGGATTGAGGATTGAGGATTGAATATTGAGTATTGAGGATTGAAGATTGACTATTGAGGATTGCGAATTGAGGATTGAGGATTGAGTATTGAGGATTGAAGATTGAGTATTGAGGATTGAAGGTTGAGGATTGTGGATTGAGGATTGAGGATTGAGGCTTGAATATTGAGGATTTGGGACTGAGTGTTGAGTGTTGAGTGATGAGTATTGAAGTTTGTGGATAGAGATTTGAAGATTGCAGGTTGAGTATTGAGTATTGAAAACTGTGAAATCATGATATTCTATTGAGGACTGAGGATGGACCACTGACTGTTGAGGACCGAGGGCTGAAGATTGAGGATTCAGGATTGAGGATTCAGGATTGAGGTTTGAGGACTGAGGATTGAGGATTGAGGATTGAGGATTGAGGATTGAGGATTGAAGATTGAGGATAGTGTATTGAGGATTGAAGAATGATGATTGAGGATTGAGGATTGAGGATTGAGGATTGAATGTTGAGTATTGAGGATTGAACGTTGACTATTGAGGATTGCGAATTGAGGATTGAGGATTGAAGATTGAGGATTGGGTATTGAGGATTGAGGATTGAGGATTGAAGATTGAGGATAGGGTATTGAGGATTGAAGAATGATGATTGAGGATTGAGGATTGAGGATTGAGGATTGAATATTGAGTATTGAGGATTGAAGATCGACTATTGAGGATTGAAGATTGAGGATTGAGGATTGAGGATTGAGGATTGAGGATTGAGGATTGAGGATTGAACATTGAGTACTGAGCATTGAAGATTAAGATTGAGGATTGAGGATTGAGGACTGAGGATTGAGGATTGAGGATTGAAGGTTCAGTATTGAGGATTGAAGATTGAGAATTGAGGATTGAGGATTGAACATTGAGGACTGAGTGTTGACGGCTGAATCATGAGAATTGATGTTTGTGGATAGAGATTTGAAGATTGCAGATTGAGTATTGAGTATTGAAAACTGTAAATTGATGATATTCTATTGAGGATTGAGGATTGACAACTGATTGTTGAGGACTGACGGCTGAAGCTTGAGGATTCAGGATTGAGGATTCAGGATTGAGGTTTGAGGAGAGAGGACTGAGGATTGAGGATTGAGGATTGAGAATTGAGGATTGGGTATTGAGGATTGAAGATTGAGGATTGGCTGTTGAGGATTGAACTTTGAGGAGTGAGGATTGAGGATTGAGGATTGAGGATTGAGGATTGAAGGTTGAATATTGATGAATGAAGATTGAGGATTGAGGATTGAGGGTTGTGGATTGAGAACGAGGACTGAGGGTTGAGTGTTGATGCCTGAGGTCTGACGATTGAGGATTGAGGATTGCGAACTGAGGATTGAGGATTGAGGATTGAAGATTGAGGAATGGGTATTGAGGATTGAAGAATGAGGATTGAAGAATGAGGATTGGGGATTGAGTATTGAGCATTGAGGATTGAATATTGAGTATTGAGGATTGAATATTGAGGATTGAGGATTGAGGATTGAGGATTGAGGATTGAGGATTGAAGATTGAGTATTGAGGATTGAAGATTGAGGATTGAGGATTGAGGATTGAGGATTCAGGATTGAGGATTGAGGATTGAGAATTGAAGATTGAGGATTGGGTATTGAGGATTGAGGATTGAGGATTGAAGGTTGAGGATAGGGTATTGAGTATTGAAGAATGATGATTGAGGATTGAGGATTGAGGATTGAGGATTGAGGATTGAAGATTGAGGATTGAGGATTGAAGATTGAGTACTGAGGATTGAAGATTAAGATTGAGGATTGAGGATTGAGGACTGAGAATGGAGGATTGAGGATTGAAGGTTCAGTATTGAGGATTGAATATTGAGAATTGAGGATTGAGGATTGAACATTGAGGACTGAGTGTTGAGGGCTGAGGGATGTGAGTTGATGTTTGTGGATAGAGATTTGAAGATTGCAGATTGAGTATTGAGTATCTAAAACTGTGAATTGTGTATATTCTATTGAGGATTGAGGATTGACAACTGATTGTTGAGGACTGAGGGCTGAAGATTGAGGGTTCCGGATTGAGGATTCAGAATTGAAATTTGAGGACTGAGCATTGAGGATTGAAGATCGAGTATTCAGGATTGAAGATTGAGAATTGGGGATTGAGGATTGAGGATTGAAGATGAGGGCTGAGGGTTGAGGATTGAGGTTTGAGGACTGAGGACTGAGGATTGAGGATTCAGAATTGAGGATTGAGGATTGAGGGTTGAATATTGATGAATGAAGATTGAGGATTGAGGATTGAGGGTTGTGGATTGAGAACGAGGACTGAGGGTTGAGTGTTGATGCCTGAGGTCTGACGATTGAGGATTGAGGATTGCGAACTGAGGATTGAGGATTGAGGATTGAAGATTGAGGAATGGGTATTGAGGATTGAAGAATGAGGATTGAAGAATGAGGATTGGGACTTGAGTATTGAGCATTGAGGATTGAATATTGAGTATTGAGGATTGAATATTGAGGATTGAGGGTTGAGGATTGAGGATTGAGGATTGAGGATTGGAGATTGAGTATTGAGGATTGAAGATTGAGGATTGAGGATTGAGGATTGAGGATTGAGGATTGAGGATTGAGGATTGAGAATTGAAGATTGAGGATTGGGTATTGAGGATTGAGGATTGAGGATTGAACATTGAGGATAGGGTATTGAGTATTGAAGAATGATGATTGAGGATTGAGGATTGAGGATTGAGGATTGAGGATTGAGGATTGAGGATTGAAGATTGAGGATTGAGGATTGAGGATTGAGGATTGAGGATTGAAGATTGAGTACTGAGGATTGAAGATTAAGATTGAGGATTGAGGATTGAGGACTGAGGATGGAGGATTGAGGATTTAAGGTTCAGTATTGAGGATTGAAGATTGAGAATTGAGGATTGAATATTGAGGATTGGGGACTGAGTGTTGCGGGTAGAATGATGAGAATTGATGATTGTGGATAGAGATTTGAAGATTGCAGATTGAGTATTGAGTATTGAAAACTGTAAATTGATGATATTCTATTGAGGATTGAGGATTGACAACTGATTGTTGAGGACTGAGGGCTGAAGCTTGAGGATTCAAGATTGAGGATTCAGGATTGAGGTTTGAGGAGAGAGGACTGAGGATTGAGGATTGAGGATTGCGAATTGAGGATTGAGGATTGAGGATTGAAGATTGAGGATTGGCTGTTGAGGATTGAACTTTGGGGATTGAGGATTGAGGATTGAGGATTGAGGATTGAGGATTGAATGTTGAATATTGATGAATGAAGATTGAGGATTGAGGATTGAGGGTTGTGGATTGAGAACGAGGACTGAGGGTTGAGTGTTGAAGCCTGATGTCTGAGGATTGAGGATTGAGGATTGCGAACTGAGGATTGAGGATTGAGGATTGAAGATTGAGGAATGGGTATTGAGGATTGAAGAAT
This sequence comes from Calliopsis andreniformis, assembly GCF_051401765.1. NCBI lineage: Eukaryota > Metazoa > Arthropoda > Insecta > Hymenoptera > Andrenidae > Calliopsis > Calliopsis andreniformis. Next base: position 261,709 of record NW_027480673.1, read on the forward strand.
GAGGATTGAAGAATGAGGATTGGGGATTGAGTATTGAGCATTGAGGATTGAATATTGAGTATTGAGGATTGAATATTGACGATTGAGGATTGAGGATTGAGGATTGAGGATTGAGGATTGAAGATTGAGTATTGATTATTGAAGATTGAGGATTGAGGATTGAGGATTGAGGATTGAGGATTGAGGATTGAGGATTGAGAATTGAAGATTGAGGATTGGGTATTGAGAATTGAGGATTGAGGATTGAGGATTGAGGATTGAATATTGACTATTGTGGATTGAAGATCGACTATTGAGGATTGCGAATTGAGGATTGAGGGTTGGGGATTGAGGATTGAAGATTGAGGGTTGAGGATTCAGGATTGAGGATTGGGGTTGAGGATTGCGAGTTGAAGATTCAGTATTGAGGATTGAAGATTCAGAATTGAGGATGAGGATTGAACATTGAGTACTGAGTGTTGAGGGTTGAGTGATGAGAATTCATGTTTCTGGATAGAGATTTGAAGATTGCAGATTGAGTATTGAGTATTGAAAACTGTGAATTGAGGATATTCTATTGAGGATTGAGGATTTACAACTGAATGTTGAGGACTGAGGGCTGAAGATTGAGGATTCAGGATTGAGGATTCAGAATTGAGGTTTGAGGACTGAGGATTGAGGATTGAACATTGAGTATTGAGGATTGAAGATTGAGGATTGAGGATTGAGTATTGAGGATTGAGGATGAGGGCTGAGGGTTGAGGATTAATGTTTGTGGACTAAGGACAGAGGATTGAGGATTGAGAATTGAGGATTGAGGATTGAGGATTCAGGATGAGGGCTGAGGGTTGAGGATTGAGGTTTGAGGACTGAGGTCTGAGGATTGAGGATTGAGAATTGAGGATTGAGGATTGAGGGTTGAAGATTGAGGATTGGGTATTGAGGATTGAAGAATGAGGATTGAGGATTGAGGATTGAGGATTGAGGATTGAAGATTGAGTATTGAGGATTGAAGATTGACGATCGAGGATTGAGCATTGAGGATTCAGGATTGGGGATTGAGGATTGCGAATTGAAGATTCAGTATTGAGGATTGAAGATTCAGAATTGAGGATGAGGATTGAACATTGAATACTGAGTGTTGAGGGTTGAGTGATGAGAATTTATGTTTCTGGATAGAGATTTGAAGATTGCAGATTGAGTATTGAGTATTGAAAACTGTGAATTGAGGATATTCTATTGAGGATTGAGGATTGACAACTGATTGTTGAGGACTGAGGGCTGAAGCTTGAGGGTTCCGGATTGAGGATTCAGAATTGATATTTGAGGACTGAGAATTGAGGATTGAAGGTTGAGTATTGAGGATTGAAGATTGAGAATTGAGGATTGAGGATTGAGGATTGAGGATGAGGGCTGAGGCTTGAGGATTGAGGTTTGAGGACTGGGGACTGAGGATTGAGGATTGAGAATTGAGGATTGAGGATTGAGGATTGAAGATTGAGGATTGGGTACTGAGGATTGGAGAATGAGGATTGAGGATTGAGGATTGAGGATTGAGGATTGAAGATTGAGGATTGAAAATTGAGGATTGAGTATTGAATATTGAGTATTGCGGATTGAAGATTGAGGATTGAGGATTGAGTGTTGACGATTGAGGACGAGGACTGACGGTTGAGGATTGAGGTTTGAGGGTTGAGGATTGAGGACTGAGGATTGAGGATTGAGGATTGAGCATTGAGGATTGAAGATTGAGGACTGGGGTTTGAGGATTGATGGTTGAGGATTAAGGATTGAGGTTTGGGGATTGAGGATCTAGGATTGGAGATTGATTATTGAGGATTGAAGATTGAGGATTGAGGTTTGAGAATTGAGGATTGAGGATTGAGGAATGAAGATTGAGGATTGGGTATTGAGGATTGAAGAATGAGGATTGAAGATTGAGGATTGAGGATTGAGGGTTGAAGATTGAGGATTGAGGATTGAAGATTGAGGATTGAGGATTGAGGATTGAGAATTGAGGATTGATGATTGCGGATAGAAGATTGAGGATTGGGTATTGCGGATTGAACATTAAAGATTGAGGATTGAGGATTGAGGATTGAGGATTGAGGACTGAAGATTGAATATTGATGATTGAAGGTTGAGGATTGAGGATTGATGGTTGTGGATTGAGGACGAGGACTGAGGGTTGAGTATTGCTGTTTGAGGTCTGAGGATTGAGGATTGAGGATTGAGAATTGAGGATTGGGGATTGAGGATTGAAGATTGAGAATTGGGTATTGAGGATTGAAGAATGAGGATTGAGGATTGAGGATTGAAGACTGAGTATTGAGGATTGAAGATTGTGTATTGAGGATTGAAGATGGAGGATTGAGGATTGAGGATTGAGGATTGAGGATTGCAGATTGAGGATTGGGGATTGAGTATTGACGATTGAGGACTGAGGGTTGACGATTGAAGATTGAGGATTGGGTGTTGAGGATTGAAGAATGTGGATTGAGGATGGAGGATTGAGGATTGAGGATTGAAGAGTGAGTATTGAGAATTGAAGATTGGGGATTGAGGATTGTGGATTGAGGATTGAAGATTGAGTATTGAGGATTGAGGATTGAGGATTGAGGATTGAGGATTGAGGATTGAGGATTGAAGATTGAGTATTGAGGGTTGAAGATTAAGATTGAGGTTTGAGGATTGAGGATTGAGTATTGAGGATTGAAGATTGAGGATTGAGGATTGAGGTTTGAGGATTGAGGACGTGGACTGACGGTTGAGGATTGAGGTTTGAGGATTGAGGATTGAGGTATGAGGACTGAGGATTGAGGATTGAGGATTGAGCATTGAGGATTGACGATTGAGGACTGGAGATTGAGGATTGAGGATTGAGGATTGAGGATTGAGGATTGAGGATTGAATATTGAGTATTGAGGATTGAAGATTGAGGGTTGAGGATTGAGGATTGAGGATTGAGGATTGAGGATTGAGGATTGAGGTTTGAGGACTGAGGATTGAGGACTGAAGATTGAGGATTGGGGATTGAAGGCTGAGGATTGGGTATTGAGGATTGAGCATTGGGGATTGAGGGTTGAGGATTGAGGATTGAGGATTGAGGATTGAAGATTGAACATTAATGATTGAAGATTGAGGATTGAGGATTGGGGGTTGTGGATTGAGGACGAGGACTGAGGGTTGAGTATTGATGTTTGAAGTCTGAGGATTGAGGATTGAGGATTGAGAATTGAGGATTGAGGATTGAGGACTGAAGATTGAGGATTCGGTATTGAGGACTGAAGAATGAGGGTTGAGGAGTGAGGACTGAGGATTGAGGATTGCAGTTTGAGTATTGAGCATTGAAGATTGAGGATTGAGGATTGAGGATTGAGGATTGAGGATTGAGGATTGAAGATTGAGTATTGAGGATTGAAGATTGACGATTGAGGATTGAGAATTGAGGATTGAAGACTGAGAATTGGATATTGAGGATTGAGCATTGGGGATTGAGGGTTGAGGATTGAGGATTGAGGATTGAGGATTGAAGATTGAATATTAACGATTGAAGATTGAGGATTGAGGATTGAGGGTTGTGGATTGAGGACGAGGACTGAGGGTTGAGTATTGGTGTTTGAAGTCTGAGGATTGGGGATTGATGATTGAGAATTGAGGATTGAGAATTGAGGATTGAAGATTGAGGGGTCGGTATTGAGGATTGAAGAATGAGGATTGAGGAGTGAGAACTGAGGATTGAGGATTGCAGTTTGAGTATTGAGGATTGAAGATTGAGGATTGAGGATTGAGGATTGAGGATTGAGGATTGAGGATTGAGGATTGAGGATTGAAGATTGAGTATTGAGGATTGAAGATTGAGGATTGAGGATTGAGGATTGAGGACTGAGGATTGAAGATTGAGTATTGGGGATTGAGGATTGACGATTGAGGATTGAGAATTGAGGATTGAGGATTGAGGATTGGGGACTGAACGTTGAGGGTTGAGTGATGAGAATTGATGTTTGTGGATAGAGATTTGAAGATTGCAGGTTGAGTATTGAGTATTGAAGCCTGTGAATTGAGGATATTCTATTGAGGATTGAGGATTGACAACTGAATGTTGAGGAGTGAGGGCTGAAGACTGAGGATTCAGGTTTGAGGATTCAGGATTGAGGTTTGAGGACTGAGGATTGAGGATTGAGGGTTGAGGATTGAGGATTGAGGATTGAGGATTGAAGATTGAGGATTGGGTATTGAGGATTGAACATTGAGGATTGTGGATTGAGTATTGATGATTGAGGATTGAGTATTGAAGATTGAATATTGATGATGGAAGATTGAGGATCGAGGATTGAGGGTTGTTGATTGAGGACGAGGACTGAGGGTTGAGTATTGATGTTTGAGGTCTGAGGATTGAGGACTGAGGATTGAGAATTGAGGACTGAGGATTGAGGATTGAAGATTGAGGATTGGGTGTTGAGGATTGAAGACTGTGGATTGAGGATTGAGGATTGAGGATTGAGGATTGAAGGTTGAGTATTGAGGATTGAAGATTGAGGATTGAGGATTGAGGATCGAGGATTGAGGATTGAGGATTGAGGGTTGAAGATTGAGGATTGGGTACTGAGGATTGCAGATTGAGGATTGAGGATTGAGGACTGAGGATTGAGGATTGAGGATTGAAGGTTCAGTATTGAGGATTGAAGATTGAGAATTGATGATTGAGGATTGAACATTGAGGACTGAGTGTTGAGGGTTGAGTGATGAGAATTGATGTTTGTGGATAGAGATTCGAAGATTGCAGGTTGAGTATTGTGTATTGAAAACTGTGAATTGAGTATATTCTATTGAGGACTGAGGATTGACAACTGATTGTTGAGGACTGAGAGCTGAAGATTGAGGGTTCAGGATTGAGGATTCAGAATTGAGATTTGAGGATTCAGAATTGAGGTTTGAGGACTGAGGATTGAGGATTGAAGATTGAGTATTGAGGGTTGAAGATTAAGATTGAGGTTTGAGGATTGAGGATTGAGTATTGAGGATTGAAGATTGAGGATTGAGGATTGAGGTTTGAGGATTGAGGACGTGGACTGACGGTTGAGGATTGAGGATTGAGGATTGAGGATTGAGGCTTGAGGACTGAGGATTGAGGATTGAGGATTGAGCATTGAGGATTGAAGATTGAGGACTGGAGATTGAGGATTGAGGATTGAGGATTGAGGATTGAGGATTGAATATTGAGTATTGAGGATTGAAGATTGAGGATTGAGGATTGAGGATTGAGGATTGAGGATTGAGGATTGAGGATTGAGGATTGAGGATTGAGGATTGAGGATTGAGGATTGAAGATTGTGTATTGAGGATTGAAGATTGAGGATTGAGGATTGAGGATTGAGGATTGAGGACTGAAGATTGAGGATTGGGGATTGAGTATTGACGATTGAGGATTGAGTATTGAGTATTGTAGATTGAGGATTGGGTATTGCGGATTGAAGAATGTGGATTGAGGATTGAGGATTGAGGATTGAGGATTGAAGATTGAGTATTGGGGATTGAGGATTGAGGCTTGAATATTGAGTATTGAGGATTGAAGATTGAGGATTGAGGATTGAGGGTTGAGGATTGAGGTCGTGGACTGACTTTTGAGGATCGAGGTTTGAGGATTGAGGATTGAGGATTGAGGACTGAGGATTGAGGATTGAGGATTGAGCATTGAGGACTGAAGATTGAGGAATGGGGATTGAGGATTGATGATAGAGGATTAAGGATTGAGGATTGGGGATTGAGGATCTAGGATTGGAGATTGATTATTGAGGATTGAAGATTGAGGATTGAGGATTGAGGATTGAGAATTGAGAATTGAGTGTGAGGGCTGTGGGTTGAGGATTGAGGTTTGAGGAACGAGGATTGAGGATTGAGGATTGAGGACTGAGGATTGACGATTCAGTATTGAAGATTGAGGATTGATTACTGAGGATTGAGGATTGAGAATTGACGCTTGAGGATTGAGGATTGAGGATGGAGGGTTGAAGAGAGAGGACTGAGTGCTGAGGATTGCGTGTTGAGAATTGATGTTTGAGGATTGAGATTTGATTACTGAATATTGTGGATTGAGTATTGAACCATGAGAATTCAGGATATTCTTTTGAGTATTGAGAATTGAGGATTGAAGGTTGAGTATTGAGGATTGATGGATGAGGGTTGTGCGTTGAATATTGTGGATTGAGGATTGAGGATTGAGGATTGAGGATTGAGGATTGAAGATTGAGTATTGATGATTGAAGATTGAGGATTGAGGATTGAGGGTTGAGGTTTGAGAACGAGGACTGACGGTTGAGGATTGAGGTTTGAGGACTGAGGATTGAGGATTGAGGACTGAAGATTGAATATTGATGATTGAAGGTTGAGGATTCAGTATTGATGGTTGTGGATTGAGGACGAGGACTGAGGGTTGAGTATTGCTGTTTGAGGTCTGAGGATTGAGTATTGAGGATTGAGAATTGAGGATTGAGGATAGAGGATTGAAGATTGAGGATTGGGTATTGAGGATTGAAGAATGAGGATTGAGGATTGAGGATTGAGGATTGAGGACTGAAGATTGAGGATTGGGGATTGAGTATTGACGATTGAGGATAGAGTATTGAGGATTGAGAATTGAGGATTGATTATTGAAGATTGAGTATTGAGGATTGAAGATTGAGGATTGAGGATTGAGGATTGAGGATTGAGGATGAGGGCTGAGGGCTGAGGATTGAGGTTTGAGTACTGAGGGCAGAGGATTGAGGATTGAGAATTGAGGATTGAGTATTGAGTATTGTAGATTGAGGATTGGGTATTGCGGATTGAAGAATGTGGATTGAGGATTGAGGATTGAGGATTGAGGATTAAAGATTGAGTATTGAGGATTGAGGATTGAGGATTGAATATTGAGTATTGAGGATTGAAGATTGAGGATTGAGGATTGAGGATTGACGGTTGAGGATTCGGGATTGAAGATTGAGGATTGGGTATTGAGGATTGAAGAATGAGGATTGAGGGTTGAGGACTCAGGATTGAGGATTGAAGATTGATTATTCAGGATTGAAGATTGAGGATTGAGGATTGAGGATTGAGGATTGAGGATTGATGATTGAGTATTGAGGATTGAAGATTGAGGATTGAGGATTGAGGGTTGAAGATTGAGGATTGAGGATTGAGTGTTGGGGATTGAAGATTGAGGATTGAGGATTGAGGATTGAGGATTGAGGATTGAAGGTTGTGGATTGCGGACTGAGTGTTGAGGGTTGAGTGATGAGATTTTATGTTTGTGGATAGAGATTTGAAGATTGCAGATTGAGTATTGCGTATTGAAAACTCTGAACTGAGGATATTCTATTGAGGATTGAAGATTGACAACTGATTGTTGAGGACTGAGTGCTGAAGATTGAGGATTCAGGACTGAGGATTCAGGATTGTGGTTTGAGGACTGAGGATTGAGGATTGAGGATCGAGGATTGAGGATTCAGGATTGAGGATTGAAGATTGAGGATTGGGTATTGAGGATTGAACATTGAGGATTGAGGATTGAGCATTGAGGATTGAGGATTGAAGATTGAATATTGATAATCGAAGATTGAGGATTGAGTATTGAGTGTTGTGGATTGGCGACGAGGACTGAGGGTTGAGTATTGATGTTTGAAGTCTGAGGATTGAGGATTAAGGATTGAGAATTGAGGATTGAGGATTGAGGATGGAGGATTGAAGAGAGAGGTCTGAGTGTTCAGGATTGAGTGTTGAGAATTGATGTTTGAGGGTTGAGATTTGATTATTGAATATTGTGGATTGAGTATTGAACCATGGGAATTCAGGATATTCTGTTGGGTATTGAGAATTGAGGATTGATGGTTGAGTATAGAGGATTGATGGTTGAGGGTTGTGCGTTGAATATTGACGATTGATGATTGAGGATTGAGGATTGAGGATTGAGGATTGAAGATTGATTATTGATGATTGAAAATTGAGGATTGAGGATTGAGGTTTGAGGATTGAGGATTGTGGTCTGAGGATTGAGGATTGAGGATTGTGCATTGAGGATTGAAGATTGAGGACTGGGGATTGAGGACTGAAGATTGAGGATTAAGGATTGAGGATTGGGGATTGAGGGTCTAGGATTGGAGATTGATTATTGAGGATTGAAGATTGAGGTTTGAGGATTGAAGATTGAGTATTGATGATTGAAGGTTGAGGATTGAGGATTCATGTTTGAGGATTGAGGACGGGGACTGACGGTTGAGGATTGAGGTTTGAGGATTGAGGATTGAGGATTGAGGACTGAGGATTGAGGATTGAGGATTGTGGGTTGTGGATTGAGGTCGAGGAATGAGGGTTGAGTATTGATGTTTGAGGTCTGAGGATTGAGGATTGAGGGTTGAGAATTGAGGATTGAGGATTGAGGATTGAGGATTGAGGATTGAGGGTTCAGGATTGCGGATTGAGGATTGAAGACTGAGGATTGGGTATTGAGAATTCAACATTGAGGATTGATTGTTGAGGATTGAGGATTGAGGATTGACGATTGAGGATTGAGGAATGAGAATCGAGGATTGAGGTTTGAGGATTGAAGATTGAGGACTGGGCACTGAGGATTGAAGAATGAGGATTGAGGATTGAGGATTGAGGATTGAGGGTTGCAGATTGAGTATTGAGGATTGAAGATTGAGGTTTGAGGATTGAGGATTGAGGATTGAGCATTGAGGATTGATGATTGAGGACTGAGGATTGAGGATTGAGAATTGAGGATTGAGGATTGAGGATTGAGGATTGAGGATGAGGGCTGAGGTTTGAGGATTGAGGATTGAAGCCTGGCGACTGAGGATTGAGGATTGAGGATTGACGATTGAGGATGGGGGATTGAAGATTGAGTATTGGGGATTGAAGATTGAGGATCGTGGATTGAGGATTGAGGATTGAGTATTGAAGATTGAGGATTGGGGACTGAGTGTTGAGGGTTGAATGATGAGAATTGATGTTTGTGGATAGAGATTTGAATATTGCAGATTGAGTATTGAGTATTGAAATCTGTGAATTGATGATACTCTATTGAGGATTGAGAATTGACAACTGATTGTTGAGGACTGAGGTCTGAAGATTGAGGATTCAGGACTGAGGATACAGGTTTGAGGTTCGAGGACTTAGGATTGAGGATTGGGTATTGCGGATTGAACATTGAGGATTGAGGATTGAGGATTGAGGATTGAGGATTGAGGACTGAAGATTGAATATTGATGAATGAATATTGAGGATTGAGTATTGATTGTTGTGGATTGAGGACGAGGACTGAGGGTTGAGTATTGCTGTTTGAGGTCTGATGATTGAGGATTGAGGATTGAGAATTGAGGATTGAGGATTGAGGATTGAAGATTGTGGATTGGGTATTGAGGATTGAAGAATGAGGATTGAGGATTGAGGATTGAAGACTGAGTATTGAGGATTGAAGATTGTGTATTGAGGATTGAAGATGGAGGATTGAGGATTGAGGATTGAGGATTGAGGATTGCAGATTGAGGATTGGGGATTGAGTATTGACGATTGAGGACTGAGGGTTGAGGATTGAAGATTGAGGATTGGGTGTTGAGGATTGAAGAATGTGGATTGAGGATGGAGGATTGAGGATTGAGGATTGAGGATTGAAGAGTGAGTATTGAGAATTGAAGATTGGGGATTGAGGATTGTGGATTGAGGATTGAAGATTGAGTATTGAGGATTGAGGATTGAGGATTGAGGATTGAGGATTGAGGATTGAGGATTGAAGTTTGAGTATTGAGGGTTGAAGATTAAGATTGAGGTTTGAGGATTGAGGATTGAGTATTGAGGATTGAAGATTGAGGATTGAGGATTGAGGTTTGAGGATTGAGGACGTGGACTCACGGTTGAGGATTGAGGTTTGAGGATTGAGGATTGAGGTATGAGGACTGAGGATTGAGGATTGAGGATTGAGCATTGAGGATTGAAGATTGAGGACTGGAGATTGAGGATTGAGGATTGAGGATTGAGGATTGAGGATTGAGGATTGAATATTGAGTATTGAGGATTGAAGATTGAGGGTTGAGGATTGAGGATTGAGGATTGAGGATTGAGGATTGAGGATTGAGGTTTGAGGACTGAGGATTGAGGACTGAAGATTGAGGATTGGGGATTGAAGGCTGAGGATTGGGTATTGAGGATTGAGCATTGGGGATTGAGGGTTGAGGATTGAGGATTGAGGATTGAGGATTGAAGATTGAACATTAATGATTGAAGATTGAGGATTGAGGATTGGGGGTTGTGGATTGAGGACGAGGACTGAGGGTTGAGTATTGATGTTTGAAGTCTGAGGATTGAGGATTGAGGATTGAGAATTGAGGATTGAGGATTGAGGACTGAAGATTGAGGATTCGGTATTGAGGACTGAAGAATGAGGGTTGAGGAGTGAGGACTGAGGATTGAGGATTGCAGTTTGAGTATTGAGCATTGAAGATTGAGGATTGAGGATTGAGGATTGAGGATTGAGGATTGAGGATTGAAGATTGAGTATTGAGGATTGAAGATTGACGATTGAGGATTGAGAATTGAGGATTGAAGACTGAGAATTGGGTATTGAGGATTGAGCATTGGGGATTGAGGGTTGAGGATTGAGGATTGAGGATTGAGGATTGAAGATTGAATATTAACGATTGAAGATTGAGGATTGAGGATTGAGGGTTGTGGATTGAGGACGAGGACTGAGGGTTGAGTATTGGTGTTTGAAGTCTGAGGATTGGGGATTGATGATTGAGAATTGAGGATTGAGAATTGAGGATTGAAGATTGAGGGGTCGGTATTGAGGATTGAAGAATGAGGATTGAGGAGTGAGAACTGAGGATTGAGGATTGCAGTTTGAGTATTGAGGATTGAAGATTGAGGATTGAGGATTGAGGATTGAGGATTGAGGATTGAGGATTGAGGATTGAGGATTGAAGATTGAGTATTGAGGATTGAAGATTGAGGATTGAGGATTGAGGATTGAGGACTGAGGATTGAAGATTGAGTATTGGGGATTGAGGATTGACGATTGAGGATTGAGAATTGAGGATTGAGGATTGAGGATTGGGGACTGAGCGTTGAGGGTTGAGTGATGAGAATTGATGTTTGTGGATAGAGATTTGAAGATTGCAGGTTGAGTATTGAGTATTGAAGCCTGTGAATTGAGGATATTCTATTGAGGATTGAGGATTGACAACTGAATGTTGAGGAGTGAGGGCTGAAGACTGAGGATTCAGGTTTGAGGATTCAGGATTGAGGTTTGAGGACTGAGGATTGAGGATTGAGGGTTGAGGATTGAGGATTGAGGATTGAGGATTGAAGATTGAGGATTGGGTATTGAGGATTGAACATTGAGGATTGTGGATTGAGTATTGATGATTGAGGATTGAGGATTGAAGATTGAATATTGATGATGGAAGATTGAGGATCGAGGATTGAGGGTTGTTGATTGAGGACGAGGACTGAGGGTTGAGTATTGATGTTTGAGGTCTGAGGATTGAGGACTGAGGATTGAGAATTGAGGACTGAGGATTGAGGATTGAAGATTGAGGATTGGGTATTGAGGATTGAAGAATGAGGATTGAGGATTGAGGATTGAGGATTGAGGACTGAAGATTGAGGATTGGGGATTGAGTATTGACGATTGAGGATTGAGTATTGAGGATTGAGAATTGAGGATTGATTATTGAAGATTGAGTATTGAGGATTGAAGATTGAGGATTGAGGATTGAGGATTGAGGATTGAGGATTGAGGATGAGGGCTGAGGGCTGAGGATTGAGGTTTGAGTACTGAGGGCAGAGGATTGAGGATTGAGAATTGAGGATTGAGTATTGAGTATTGTAGATTGAGGATTGGGTATTGCGGATTGAAGAATGTGGATTGAGGATTGAGGATTGAGGATTGAGGATTAAAGATTGAGTATTGAGGATTGAGGATTGAGGATTGAATACTGAGTATTGAGGATTGAAGATTGAGGATTGAGGATTGAGGATTGACGGTTGAGGATTGAGGACGTGGACTGACGGTTGAGGATCGAGGTTTGAGGATTGAGGATTGAGGATTGAGGACTGAGGATTGAGGATTGAGGATTGAGCATTGAGGACTGAAGATTGAGGAATGGGGATTGAGGATTGATGATAGAGGATTAAGGATTGAGGATTGGGGTTGAGGATCTAGGATTGGAGATTGATTATTGAGGATTGAAGCTTGAGGATTGAGGATTGAGGATTGAGAATTGAGAATTGAGTGTGAGGACTGTGGGTTGAGGATTGAGGTATGAGGAACGAGGATTGAGGGTTGAGGATTGAGGACTGAGGATTGACGATTCAGTATTGAAGTTTGAGGATTGATTACTGAGGATTGAGGATTGAGAATTGACGCTTGAGGATTGAGGATTGAGGATGGAGGGTTGAAGAGAGAGGACTGAGTGCTGAGGATTGCGTGTTGAGAATTGATGTTTGAGGATTGAGATTTGATTACTGAATATTGTGGATTGAGTATTGAACCATGAGAATTCAGGATATTCTTTTGAGTATTGAGAATTGAGGATTGAAGGTTGAGTATTGAGGATTGATGGATGAGGGTTGTGCGTTGAATATTGTGGATTGAGGATTGAGGATTGAGGATTGAGGATTGAGGATTGAAGATTGAGTATTGATGATTGAAGATTGAGGATTGAGGATTGAGGGTTGAGGTTTGAGAACGAGGACTGACGGTTGAGGATTGAGGTTTGAGGGCTGAGGGTTGAGGGTTGAGGTCTGAAGATTGAATATTGATGATTGAAGGTTGAGGATTCAGTATTGATGGTTGTGGATTGAGGACGAGGACTGAGGGTTGAGTATTGCTGTTTGAGGTCTGAGGATTGAGTATTGAGAATTGAGAATTGAGGATTGAGGATAGAGGATTGAAGATTGAGGATTGGGTATTGAGGATTGAAGAATGAGGATTGAGGATTGAGGATTGAGGATTGAGGACTGAAGATTGAGGATTGGGGATTGAGTATTGACGATTGAGGATTGAGTATTGAGGATTGAGAATTGAGGATTGATTATTGAAGATTGAGTATTGAGGATTGAAGATTGAGGATTGAGGATTGAGGATTGAGGATTGAGGATGAGGGCTGAGGGCTGAGGATTGAGGTTTGAGTACTGAGGGCAGAGGATTGAGGATTGAGAATTGAGGATTGAGTATTGAGTATTGTAGATTGAGGATTGGGTATTGCGGATTGAAGAATGTGGATTGAGGATTGAGGATTGAGGATTGAGGATTAAAGATTGAGTATTGAGGATTGAGGATTGAGGATTGAATACTGAGTATTGAGGATTGAAGATTGAGGATTGAGGATTGAGGATTGACGGTTGAGGATTGAGGACGTGGACTGACGGTTGAGGATCGAGGTTTGAGGATTGAGGATTGAGGATTGAGGACTGAGGATTGAGGATTGAGGATTGAGCATTGAGGACTGAGGATTGAGGAATGGGGATTGAGGATTGATGATAGAGGATTAAGGATTGAGGATTGGGGTTGAGGATCTAGGATTGGAGATTGATTATTGAGGATTGAAGCTTGAGGATTGAGGATTGAGGATTGAGAATTGAGAATTGAGTGTGAGGACTGTGGGTTGAGGATTGAGGTATGAGGAACGAGGATTGAGGGTTGAGGATTGAGGACTGAGGATTGACGATTCAGTATTGAAGTTTGAGGATTGATTACTGAGGATTGAGGATTGAGAATTGACGCTTGAGGATTGAGGATTGAGGATGGAGGGTTGAAGAGAGAGGACTGAGTGCTGAGGATTGCGTGTTGAGAATTGATGTTTGAGGATTGAGATTTGATTACTGAATATTGTGGATTGAGTATTGAACCATGAGAATTCAGGATATTCTTTTGAGTATTGAGAATTGAGGATTGAAGGTTGAGTATTGAGGATTGATGGATGAGGGTTGTGCGTTGAATATTGTGGATTGAGGATTGAGGATTGAGGATTGAGGATTGAGGATTGAAGATTGAGTATTGATGATTGAAGATTGAGGATTGAGGATTGAGGGTTGAGGTTTGAGAACGAGGACTGACGGTTGAGGATTGAGGTTTGAGGGCTGAGGGTTGAGGGTTGAGGTCTGAAGATTGAATATTGATGATTGAAGGTTGAGGATTCAGTATTGATGGTTGTGGATTGAGGACGAGGACTGAGGGTTGAGTATTGCTGTTTGAGGTCTGAGGATTGAGTATTGAGAATTGAGAATTGAGGATTGAGGATAGAGGATTGAAGATTGAGGATTGGGTATTGAGGATTGAAGAATGAGGATTGAGGATTGAGGATTGAGGATTGAGGACTGAAGATTGAGGATTGGGGATTGAGTATTGACGATTGAGGATTGAGTATTGAGGATTGAGAATTGAGGATTGATTATTGAAGATTGAGTATTGAGGATTGAAGATTGAGGATTGAGGATTGAGGATTGAGGATTGAGGATGAGGGCTGAGGGCTGAGGATTGAGGTTTGAGTACTGAGGGCAGAGGATTGAGGATTGAGAATTGAGGATTGAGTATTGAGTATTGTAGATTGAGGATTGGGTATTGCGGATTGAAGAATGTGGATTGAGGATTGAGGATTGAGGATTGAGGATTAAAGATTGAGTATTGAGGATTGAGGATTGAGGATTGAATATTGAGTATTGAGGATTGAAGATTGAGGATTGAGGATTGAGGATTGACGGTTGAGGATTGAGGACGTGGACTGACGGTTGAGGATCGAGGTTTGAGGATTGAGGATTGAGGATTGAGGACTGAGGATTGAGGATTGAGGATTGAGCATTGAGGACTGAAGATTGAGGAATGGGGATTGAGGATTGATGATAGAGGATTAAGGATTGAGGATTGGGGTTGAGGATCTAGGATTGGAGATTGATTATTGAGGATTGAAGATTGAGGATTGAGGATTGAGGATTGAGAATTGAGAATTGAGTGTGAGGACTGTGGGTTGAGGATTGAGGTATGAGGAACGAGGATTGAGGGTTGAGGATTGAGGACTGAGGATTGACGATTCAGTATTGAAGATTGAGGATTGATTACTGAGGATTGAGGATTGAGAATTGACGCTTGAGGATTGAGGATTGAGGATGGCGGGTTGAAGAGAGAGGACTGAGTGCTGAGGATTGCGTGTTGAGAATTGATGTTTGAGGATTGAGATTTGATTACTGAATATTGTGGATTGAGTATTGAACCATGAGAATTCAGGATATTCTTTTGAGTATTGAGAATTGAGGATTGAAGGTTGAGTATTGAGGATTGATGGATGAGGGTTGTGCGTTGAATATTGTGGATTGAGGATTGAGGATTGAGGATTGAGGATTGAGGATTGAAGATTGAGTATTGATGATTGAAGATTGAGGATTGAGGATTGAGGGTTGAGGTTTGAGAACGAGGACTGACGGTTGAGGATTGAGGTTTGAGGGCTGAGGGTTGAGGGTTGAGGTCTGAAGATTGAATATTGATGATTGAAGGTTGAGGATTCAGTATTGATGGTTGTGGATTGAGGACGAGGACTGAGGGTTGAGTATTGCTGTTTGAGGTCTGAGGATTGAGTATTGAGGATTGAGAATTGAGGATTGAGGATAGAGGATTGAAGATTGAGGATTGGGTATTGAGGATTGAAGAATGAGGATTGAGGATTGAGGATTGAGGATTGAGGATTGAGGATTGAATATTAAGGATTCAGGATTGACAATTGATTGTTGAGGACTGACGGCTGAAGATTGAGGATTCCGGATTGAGGATTCCGGTTTGAGGTTGGAGGACTGAGTATTGAGGGTTGAGGATTGATGATTGAGGATTGAGGATTGAGGATTGAGTATTGACGCTTGAGTATTGAGGATTGAGGATGGAGGATTGAAGAGAGAGGACAGAGTATTGAGGATTGAGTGCTGAGAGTTGATGTTTGACGATTGAGATTTGATTATTGAATATTGAGGATTGAGTACTGAATCATGAGAATTCAGGATATTCTATTGAGTATTGAGAATTGAGGATTGATGGTTGAGTATTGAGGATTGATGGTTGAGGGTTGTGTGTTGAATATTGAGGATTGAGGATTGAGGATTGAGGATTGAGGATGGAAGATCGAGTATTGATGATTGACGGTTGAGGATTGAGGATTCATGTTTGAGGATTGAGGACGGGGACTGACGGTTGAGGATTGAGGTTTGAGGATTGAGGACTGAGGATTGAGGACTGAGGATTGAGGATTGAGGATTGAGGGTTGTGGATTGAGGTCGAGGACTGAGGGTTGAGTATTGATGTTTGAGGTCTGAGGATTGAGGATTGAGGGTTGAGAATTGAGGATTGAGGATTGAGGATTGAAAATTGAGGATTAAGGACCGAGGATTGAGGATTGAAGATTGAGGATTGGGTATTGCGGATTGAGCATTGAGGATTGAGGATTGAGGATTGAGGACTGAGGATCGAGGATTGAGGATTGAGGATTGAGTGTTGAAGATTGAGGATTGGGGACTGAGGCTTGAAGATTGAGGATTGAGGATTGAGGACTGAGGATTGAGGATTGAGGATTGAAAATTGAGGATTGAGGATTGAGGATTGAGGATTGAGGATTGAAGATTGAGGATTGGGGACGGAGTGTTGAGTGTTGAGTGATGAGAATTGATGTTTGTGGATAGGGATTTCAAGATTGCAGATTGAGTATTGAGTATTGAGAACTGTGAATTGAGTATATTCTATTGAGGATTGAGGATTGACAACTGATTGTTGAGGACTGAGAGCTGAAGATTGAGGGTTCAGGATTGAGGATTCAGAATTGAGATTTGAGGATTCAGAATTGAGGTTTCAGGACTGAGGATTGAGGATTGAAGATTGAGTATTGAGGATTGAAGATTGAGTATTCAGGATTGGAGATTGACGATTGAGGATTAAGGACCGAGGATTGAGGATTGAGGATTGAAGATTGAGTATTGAGGATTGAAGATTGAGGATTGAGGACTGAGGATTGAGGATTGAGGATTGAAGACTGAGGATTGGGTATTGAGGATTGAGCATTGGGGATTGAGGGTTGAGGATTGAGGATTGAGGATTGAGGATTGAAGATTGAATATTAATGATTGAAGATTGCGGATTGAGGATTGAGGGTTGTGGATTGAGCACGAGGACTGAGGGTTGAGTATTGGTGTTTGAAGTCTGAGGATTGAGGATTGAGGATTGAGAATTGAGGATTGATGATTGAGGATTGAAGATTGAGGATTCGGTATTGAGGACTGAAGAAAGAAAATTGAGGAGTGAGGACTGAGGATTCAGGATTGCAGTTTGAGTATTGAGGATTGAAGATTGAGGATTGAGGATTGAGGATTGAGGATTGAGGATTGAGGATTGAGGATTGAGGATTGAAGATTGATTATTGAGGATTGAAGATTGAGGATTGAGGATTGAGGATTGAGGATTTAGGATTGAAGATTGAGGATTGGGGATTGAGGATTGACGATTGAGTATTGAGCATTGAGGATTGAGAATTGAGGATTGAGGATTGAAGATTGAGTATTGAGGATTGAAGATTGAGGATCGAGGATTGAGTATTGACGATTGAGGATTGAGTATTGAGGATTGAGAATTGAGGATTGAGGATTGAATATTGAGTATTGAGGATTGAAGATTGAGGATTGAGGATTGACGGTTGAGGATTGAGGACGTGAACTGACGGTTGAGGAATGAGGTTTGAGGATTGAGGATTGAGGGTTGAGGACTGAGGATTAAGGATTGAGGATTGGGGATTGAGGATCTAGGATTGGAGATTGATTATTGAGGATTGAAGATTGAGGATTGAGGATTGAGAATTGAGAATTGAGTGTGAGGACTGAGGGTTGAGGATTGAGGTTTGAGGAACGAGGATTGAGGATTGAGGATTGAGGACTGATGATTGACGATTCAGTATTGAAGATTGAGGATTGATTACTGAGGATTGAGGACTGAGGATTGAGGATTGAGGATCGAGGATTGAGGATTCAGGATTGAGGATTGAAGATTGAGGATTGGGTATTGAGGATTGAACATTGAGGATTGAGGATTGAGCATTGAGGATTGAGGATTGAAGATTGAATATTGATAATCGAAGATTGAGGATTGAGTATTGAGTGTTGTGGATTGGCGACGAGGACTGAGGGTTGAGTATTGATGTTTGAAGTCTGAGGATTGAGGATTAAGGATTGAGAATTGAGGATTGAGGATTGAAGATGGAGGATTGAAGAGAGAGGTCTGAGTGTTCAGGATTGAGTGTTGAGAATTGATGTTTGAGGGTTGAGATTTGATTATTGAATATTGTGGATTGAGTATTGAACCATGGGAATTCAGGATATTCTGTTGGGTATTGAGAATTGAGGATTGATGGTTGAGTATAGAGGATTGATGGTTGAGGGTTGTGCGTTGAATATTGACGATTGATGATTGAGGATTGAGGATTGAGGATTGAGGATTGAAGATTGATTATTGATGATTGAAAATTGAGGATTGAGGATTGAGGTTTGAGGATTGAGGATTGTGGTCTGAGGATTGAGGATTGAGGATTGTGCATTGAGGATTGAAGATTGAGGACTGGGGATTGAGGACTGAAGATTGAGGATTAAGGATTGAGGATTGGGGATTGAGGGTCTAGGATTGGAGATTGATTATTGAGGATTGAAGATTGAGGTTTGAGGATTGAAGATTGAGTATTGATGATTGAAGGTTGAGGATTGAGGATTCATGTTTGAGGATTGAGGACGGGGACTGACGGTTGAGGATTGAGGTTTGAGGATTGAGGATTGAGGATTGAGGACTGAGGATTGAGGATTGAGGATTGTGGGTTGTGGATTGAGGTCGAGGAATGAGGGTTGAGTATTGATGTTTGAGGTCTGAGGATTGAGGATTGAGGGTTGAGAATTGAGGATTGAGGATTGAGGATTGAGGATTGAGGATTGAGGGTTCAGGATTGCGGATTGAGGATTGAAGACTGAGGATTGGGTATTGAGAATTCAACATTGAGGATTGATTGTTGAGGATTGAGGATTGAGGATTGACGATTGAGGATTGAGGAATGAGAATCGAGGATTGAGGTTTGAGGATTGAAGATTGAGGACTGGGCACTGAGGATTGAAGAATGAGGATTGAGGATTGAGGATTGAGGATTGAGGGTTGCAGATTGAGTATTGAGGATTGAAGATTGAGGTTTGAGGATTGAGGATTGAGGATTGAGCATTGAGGATTGATGATTGAGGACTGAGGATTGAGGATTGAGAATTGAGGATTGAGGATTGAGGATTGAGGATTGAGGATGAGGGCTGAGGTTTGAGGATTGAGGATTGAAGCCTGGCGACTGAGGATTGAGGATTGAGGATTGACGATTGAGGATGGGGGATTGAAGATTGAGTATTGGGGATTGAAGATTGAGGATCGTGGATTGAGGATTGAGGATTGAGTATTGAAGATTGAGGATTGGGGACTGAGTGTTGAGGGTTGAATGATGAGAATTGATGTTTGTGGATAGAGATTTGAAAATTGCAGATTGAGTATTGAGTATTGAAATCTGTGAATTGATGATACTCTATTGAGGATTGAGAATTGACAACTGATTGTTGAGGACTGAGGTCTGAAGATTGAGGATTCAGGACTGAGGATACAGGTTTGAGGTTCGAGGACTTAGGATTGAGGATTGGGTATTGCGGATTGAACATTGAGGATTGAGGATTGAGGATTGAGGATTGAGGATTGAGGACTGAAGATTGAATATTGATGAATGAATATTGAGGATTGAGTATTGATTGTTGTGGATTGAGGACGAGGACTGAGGGTTGAGTATTGCTGTTTGAGGTCTGATGATTGAGGATTGAGGATTGAGAATTGAGGATTGAGGATTGAGGATTGAAGATTGTGGATTGGGTATTGAGGATTGAAGAATGAGGATTGAGGATTGAGGATTGAAGACTGAGTATTGAGGATTGAAGATTGTGTATTGAGGATTGAAGATGGAGGATTGAGGATTGAGGATTGAGGATTGAGGATTGCAGATTGAGGATTGGGGATTGAGTATTGACGATTGAGGACTGAGGGTTGAGGATTGAAGATTGAGGATTGGGTGTTGAGGATTGAAGAATGTGGATTGAGGATGGAGGATTGAGGATTGAGGATTGAGGATTGAAGAGTGAGTATTGAGAATTGAAGATTGGGGATTGAGGATTGTGGATTGAGGATTGAAGATTGAGTATTGAGGATTGAGGATTGAGGATTGAGGATTGAGGATTGAGGATTGAGGATTGAAGTTTGAGTATTGAGGGTTGAAGATTAAGATTGAGGTTTGAGGATTGAGGATTGAGTATTGAGGATTGAAGATTGAGGATTGAGGATTGAGGTTTGAGGATTGAGGACGTGGACTCACGGTTGAGGATTGAGGTTTGAGGATTGAGGATTGAGGTATGAGGACTGAGGATTGAGGATTGAGGATTGAGCATTGAGGATTGAAGATTGAGGACTGGAGATTGAGGATTGAGGATTGAGGATTGAGGATTGAGGATTGAGGATTGAATATTGAGTATTGAGGATTGAAGATTGAGGGTTGAGGATTGAGGATTGAGGATTGAGGATTGAGGATTGAGGATTGAGGTTTGAGGACTGAGGATTGAGGACTGAAGATTGAGGATTGGGGATTGAAGGCTGAGGATTGGGTATTGAGGATTGAGCATTGGGGATTGAGGGTTGAGGATTGAGGATTGAGGATTGAGGATTGAAGATTGAACATTAATGATTGAAGATTGAGGATTGAGGATTGGGGGTTGTGGATTGAGGACGAGGACTGAGGGTTGAGTATTGATGTTTGAAGTCTGAGGATTGAGGATTGAGGATTGAGAATTGAGGATTGAGGATTGAGGACTGAAGATTGAGGATTCGGTATTGAGGACTGAAGAATGAGGGTTGAGGAGTGAGGACTGAGGATTGAGGATTGCAGTTTGAGTATTGAGCATTGAAGATTGAGGATTGAGGATTGAGGATTGAGGATTGAGGATTGAGGATTGAAGATTGAGTATTGAGGATTGAAGATTGACGATTGAGGATTGAGAATTGAGGATTGAAGACTGAGAATTGGGTATTGAGGATTGAGCATTGGGGATTGAGGGTTGAGGATTGAGGATTGAGGATTGAGGATTGAAGATTGAATATTAACGATTGAAGATTGAGGATTGAGGATTGAGGGTTGTGGATTGAGGACGAGGACTGAGGGTTGAGTATTGGTGTTTGAAGTCTGAGGATTGGGGATTGATGATTGAGAATTGAGGATTGAGAATTGAGGATTGAAGATTGAGGGGTCGGTATTGAGGATTGAAGAATGAGGATTGAGGAGTGAGAACTGAGGATTGAGGATTGCAGTTTGAGTATTGAGGATTGAAGATTGAGGATTGAGGATTGAGGATTGAGGATTGAGGATTGAGGATTGAGGATTGAGGATTGAAGATTGAGTATTGAGGATTGAAGATTGAGGATTGAGGATTGAGGATTGAGGACTGAGGATTGAAGATTGAGTATTGGGGATTGAGGATTGACGATTGAGGATTGAGAATTGAGGATTGAGGATTGAGGATTGGGGACTGAGCGTTGAGGGTTGAGTGATGAGAATTGATGTTTGTGGATAGAGATTTGAAGATTGCAGGTTGAGTATTGAGTATTGAAGCCTGTGAATTGAGGATATTCTATTGAGGATTGAGGATTGACAACTGAATGTTGAGGAGTGAGGGCTGAAGACTGAGGATTCAGGTTTGAGGATTCAGGATTGAGGTTTGAGGACTGAGGATTGAGGATTGAGGGTTGAGGATTGAGGATTGAGGATTGAGGATTGAAGATTGAGGATTGGGTATTGAGGATTGAACATTGAGGATTGTGGATTGAGTATTGATGATTGAGGATTGAGGATTGAAGATTGAATATTGATGATGGAAGATTGAGGATCGAGGATTGAGGGTTGTTGATTGAGGACGAGGACTGAGGGTTGAGTATTGATGTTTGAGGTCTGAGGATTGAGGACTGAGGATTGAGAATTGAGGACTGAGGATTGAGGATTGAAGATTGAGGATTGGGTGTTGAGGATTGAAGACTGTGGATTGAGGATTGAGGATTGAGGATTGAGGATTGAAGGTTGAGTATTGAGGATTGAAGATTGAGGATTGAGGATTGAGGATCGAGGATTGAGGATTGAGGATTGAGGGTTGAAGATTGAGGATTGGGGACTGAGGATTGCAGATTGAGGATTGAGGATTGAGGACTGAGGATTGAGGATTGAGGATTGAAGGTTCAGTATTGAGGATTGAAGATTGAGAATTGATGATTGAGGATTGAACATTGAGGACTGAGTGTTGAGGGTTGAGTGATGAGTATTGATGTTTGTGGATAGAGATTCGAAGATTGCAGGTTGAGTATTGTGTATTGAAAACTGTGAATTGAGTATATTCTATTGAGGACTGAGGATTGACAACTGATTGTTGAGGACTGAGAGCTGAAGATTGAGGGTTCAGGATTGAGGATTCAGAATTGAGATTTGAGGATTCAGAATTGAGGTTTGAGGACTGAGGATTGAGGATTGAAGATTGAGTATTGAGGGTTGAAGATTAAGATTGAGGTTTGAGGATTGAGGATTGAGTATTGAGGATTGAAGATTGAGGATTGAGGATTGAGGTTTGAGGATTGAGGACGTGGACTGACGGTTGAGGATTGAGGATTGAGGATTGAGGATTGAGGCTTGAGGACTGAGGATTGAGGATTGAGGATTGAGCATTGAGGATTGAAGATTGAGGACTGGAGATTGAGGATTGAGGATTGAGGATTGAGGATTGAGGATTGAATATTGAGTATTGAGGATTGAAGATTGAGGATTGAGGATTGAGGATTGAGGATTGAGGATTGAGGATTGAGGATTGAGGATTGAGGATTGAGGATTGAGGATTGAGGATTGAAGATTGTGTATTGAGGATTGAAGATTGAGGATTGAGGATTGAGGATTGAGGATTGAGGACTGAAGATTGAGGATTGGGGATTGAGTATTGACGATTGAGGATTGAGTATTGAGTATTGTAGATTGAGGATTGGGTATTGCGGATTGAAGAATGTGGATTGAGGATTGAGGATTGAGGATTGAGGATTGAAGATTGAGTATTGGGGATTGAGGATTGAGGCTTGAATATTGAGTATTGAGGATTGAAGATTGAGGATTGAGGATTGAGGGTTGAGGATTGAGGTCGTGGACTGACGGTTGAGGATCGAGGTTTGAGGATTGAGGATTGAGGATTGAGGACTGAGGATTGAGGATTGAGGATTGAGCATTGAGGACTGAAGATTGAGGAATGGGGATTGAGGATTGATGATAGAGGATTAAGGATTGAGGATTGAGGATTGGGGATTAAGGATCTAGGATTGGAGATTGATTATTGAGGATTGAAGATTGAGGATTGAGGATTGAGGATTGAGAATTGAGAATTGAGTGTGAGGGCTGTGGGTTGAGGATTGAGGTTTGAGGAACGAGGATTGAGGATTGAGGATTGAGGACTGAGGATTGAGGATTCAGTATTGAAGATTGAGGATTGATTACTGAGGATTGAGGATTGAGAATTGACGCTTGAGGATTGAGGATTGAGGATGGAGGGTTGAAGAGAGAGGACTGAGTGCTGAGGATTGCGTGTTGAGAATTGATGTTTGAGGATTGAGATTTGATTACTGAATATTGTGGATTGAGTATTGAACCATGAGAATTCAGGATATTCTTTTGAGTATTGAGAATTGAGGATTGAAGGTTGAGTATTGAGGATTGATGGATGAGGGTTGTGCGTTGAATATTGTGGATTGAGGATTGAGGATTGAGGATTGAGGATTGAGGATTGAAGATTGAGTATTGATGATTGAAGATTGAGGATTGAGGATTGAGGGTTGAGGTTTGAGAACGAGGACTGACGGTTGAGGATTGAGGTTTGAGGACTGAGGATTGAGGATTGAGGACTGAAGATTGAATATTGATGATTGAAGGTTGAGGATTCAGTATTGATGGTTGTGGATTGAGGACGAGGACTGAGGGTTGAGTATTGCTGTTTGAGGTCTGAGGATTGAGTATTGAGGATTGAGAATTGAGGATTGAGGATAGAGGATTGAAGATTGAGGATTGGGTATTGAGGATTGAAGAATGAGGATTGAGGATTGAGGATTGAGGATTGAGGACTGAAGATTGAGGATTGGGGATTGAGTATTGACGATTGAGGATTGAGTATTGAGGATTGAGAATTGAGGATTGATTATTGAAGATTGAGTATTGAGGATTGAAGATTGAGGATTGAGGATTGAGGATTGAGGATTGAGGATTGAGGATGAGGGCTGAGGGCTGAGGATTGAGGTTTGAGTACTGAGGGCAGAGGATTGAGGATTGAGAATTGAGGATTGAGTATTGAGTATTGTAGATTGAGGATTGGGTATTGCGGATTGAAGAATGTGGATTGAGGATTGAGGATTGAGGATTGAGGATTAAAGATTGAGTATTGAGGATTGAGGATTGAGGATTGAATACTGAGTATTGAGGATTGAAGATTGAGGATTGAGGATTGAGGATTGACGGTTGAGGATTGAGGACGTGGACTGACGGTTGAGGATCGAGGTTTGAGGATTGAGGATTGAGGATTGAGGACTGAGGATTGAGGATTGAGGATTGAGCATTGAGGACTGAAGATTGAGGAATGGGGATTGAGGATTGATGATAGAGGATTAAGGATTGAGGATTGGGGTTGAGGATCTAGGATTGGAGATTGATTATTGAGGATTGAAGCTTGAGGATTGAGGATTGAGGATTGAGAATTGAGAATTGAGTGTGAGGACTGTGGGTTGAGGATTGAGGTATGAGGAACGAGGATTGAGGGTTGAGGATTGAGGACTGAGGATTGACGATTCAGTATTGAAGATTGAGGATTGATTACTGAGGATTGAGGATTGAGAATTGACGCTTGAGGATTGAGGATTGAGGATGGAGGGTTGAAGAGAGAGGACTGAGTGCTGAGGATTGCGTGTTGAGAATTGATGTTTGAGGATTGAGATTTGATTACTGAATATTGTGGATTGAGTATTGAACCATGAGAATTCAGGATATTCTTTTGAGTATTGAGAATTGAGGATTGAAGGTTGAGTATTGAGGATTGATGGATGAGGGTTGTGCGTTGAATATTGTGGATTGAGGATTGAGGATTGAGGATTGAGGATTGAGGATTGAAGATTGAGTATTGATGATTGAAGATTGAGGATTGAGGATTGAGGGTTGAGGTTTGAGAACGAGGACTGACGGTTGAGGATTGAGGTTTGAGGGCTGAGGGTTGAGGGTTGAGGTCTGAAGATTGAATATTGATGATTGAAGGTTGAGGATTCAGTATTGATGGTTGTGGATTGAGGACGAGGACTGAGGGTTGAGTATTGCTGTTTGAGGTCTGAGGATTGAGTATTGAGAATTGAGAATTGAGGATTGAGGATAGAGGATTGAAGATTGAGGATTGGGTATTGAGGATTGAAGAATGAGGATTGAGGATTGAGGATTGAGGATTGAGGACTGAAGATTGAGGATTGGGGATTGAGTATTGACGATTGAGGATTGAGTATTGAGGATTGAGAATTGAGGATTGATTATTGAAGATTGAGTATTGAGGATTGAAGACTGAGGATTGAGGATTGAGGATTGAGGATTGAGGATGAGGGCTGAGGGCTGAGGATTGAGGTTTGAGTACTGAGGGCAGAGGATTGAGGATTGAGAATTGAGGATTGAGTATTGAGTATTGTAGATTGAGGATTGGGTATTGCGGATTGAAGAATGTGGATTGAGGATTGAGGATTGAGGATTGAGGATTAAAGATTGAGTATTGAGGATTGAGGATTGAGGATTGAATATTGAGTATTGAGGATTGAAGATTGAGGATTGAGGATTGAGGATTGACGGTTGAGGATTGAGGACGTGGACTGACGGTTGAGGATCGAGGTTTGAGGATTGAGGATTGAGGATTGAGGACTGAGGATTGAGGATTGAGGATTGAGCATTGAGGACTGAAGATTGAGGAATGGGGATTGAGGATTGATGATAGAGGATTAAGGATTGAGGATTGGGGTTGAGGATCTAGGATTGGAGATTGATTATTGAGGATTGAAGATTGAGGATTGAGGATTGAGGATTGAGAATTGAGAATTGAGTGTGAGGACTGTGGGTTGAGGATTGAGGTATGAGGAACGAGGATTGAGGGTTGAGGATTGAGGACTGAGGATTGACGATTCAGTATTGAAGATTGAGGATTGATTACTGAGGATTGAGGATTGAGAATTGACGCTTGAGGATTGAGGATTGAGGATGGCGGGTTGAAGAGAGAGGACTGAGTGCTGAGGATTGCGTGTTGAGAATTGATGTTTGAGGATTGAGATTTGATTACTGAATATTGTGGATTGAGTATTGAACCATGAGAATTCAGGATATTCTTTTGAGTATTGAGAATTGAGGATTGAAGGTTGAGTATTGAGGATTGATGGATGAGGGTTGTGCGTTGAATATTGTGGATTGAGGATTGAGGATTGAGGATTGAGGATTGAGGATTGAAGATTGAGTATTGATGATTGAAGATTGAGGATTGAGGATTGAGGGTTGAGGTTTGAGAACGAGGACTGACGGTTGAGGATTGAGGTTTGAGGGCTGAGGGTTGAGGGTTGAGGTCTGAAGATTGAATATTGATGATTGAAGGTTGAGGATTCAGTATTGATGGTTGTGGATTGAGGACGAGGACTGAGGGTTGAGTATTGCTGTTTGAGGTCTGAGGATTGAGTATTGAGGATTGAGAATTGAGGATTGAGGATAGAGGATTGAAGATTGAGGATTGGGTATTGAGGATTGAAGAATGAGGATTGAGGATTGAGGATTGAGGATTGAGGATTGAGGATTGAATATTAAGGATTCAGGATTGACAATTGATTGTTGAGGACTGACGGCTGAAGATTGAGGATTCCGGATTGAGGATTCCGGTTTGAGGTTGGAGGACTGAGTATTGAGGGTTGAGGATTGATGATTGAGGATTGAGGATTGAGGATTGAGTATTGACGCTTGAGTATTGAGGATTGAGGATGGAGGATTGAAGAGAGAGGACAGAGTATTGAGGATTGAGTGCTGAGAGTTGATGTTTGACGATTGAGATTTGATTATTGAATATTGAGGATTGAGTACTGAATCATGAGAATTCAGGATATTCTATTGAGTATTGAGAATTGAGGATTGATGGTTGAGTATTGAGGATTGATGGTTGAGGGTTGTGTGTTGAATATTGAGGATTGAGGATTGAGGATTGAGGATTGAGGATTGAGGATTGAGGATGGAAGATCGAGTATTGATGATTGACGGTTGAGGATTGAGGATTCATGTTTGAGGATTGAGGACGGGGACTGACGGTTGAGGATTGAGGTTTGAGGATTGAGGATTGAGGATTGAGGACTGAGGATTGAGGATTGAGGATTGAGGGTTGTGGATTGAGGTCGAGGACTGAGGGTTGAGTATTGATGTTTGAGGTCTGAGGATTGAGGATTGAGGGTTGAGAATTGAGGATTGAGGATTGAGGATTGAAAATTGAGGATTAAGGACCGAGGATTGAGGATTGAAGATTGAGGATTGGGTATTGCGGATTGAGCATTGAGGATTGAGGATTGAGGATTGAGGACTGAGGATCGAGGATTGAGGATTGAGGATTGAGTGTTGAAGATTGAGGATTGGGGACTGAGGCTTGAAGATTGAGGATTGAGGATTGAGGACTGAGGATTGAGGATTGAGGATTGAAAATTGAGGATTGAGGATTGAGGATTGAGGATTGAGGATTGAAGATTGAGGATTGGGGACGGAGTGTTGAGTGTTGAGTGATGAGAATTGATGTTTGTGGATAGGGATTTCAAGATTGCAGATTGAGTATTGAGTATTGAGAACTGTGAATTGAGTATATTCTATTGAGGATTGAGGATTGACAACTGATTGTTGAGGACTGAGAGCTGAAGATTGAGGGTTCAGGATTGAGGATTCAGAATTGAGATTTGAGGATTCAGAATTGAGGTTTCAGGACTGAGGATTGAGGATTGAAGATTGAGTATTGAGGATTGAAGATTGAGTATTCAGGATTGGAGATTGACGATTGAGGATTAAGGACCGAGGATTGAGGATTGAGGATTGAAGATTGAGTATTGAGGATTGAAGATTGAGGATTGAGGACTGAGGATTGAGGATTGAGGATTGAAGACTGAGGATTGGGTATTGAGGATTGAGCATTGGGGATTGAGGGTTGAGGATTGAGGATTGAGGATTGAGGATTGAAGATTGAATATTAATGATTGAAGATTGCGGATTGAGGATTGAGGGTTGTGGATTGAGCACGAGGACTGAGGGTTGAGTATTGGTGTTTGAAGTCTGAGGATTGAGGATTGAGGATTGAGAATTGAGGATTGATGATTGAGGATTGAAGATTGAGGATTCGGTATTGAGGACTGAAGAATGAAAATTGAGGAGTGAGGACTGAGGATTCAGGATTGCAGTTTGAGTATTGAGGATTGAAGATTGAGGATTGAGGATTGAGGATTGAGGATTGAGGATTGAGGATTGAGGATTGAAGATTGATTATTGAGGATTGAAGATTGAGGATTGAGGATTGAGGATTGAGGATTTAGGATTGAAGATTGAGGATTGGGGATTGAGGATTGACGATTGAGTATTGAGCATTGAGGATTGAGAATTGAGGATTGAGGATTGAAGATTGAGTATTGAGGATTGAAGATTGAGGATCGAGGATTGAGTATTGACGATTGAGGATTGAGTATTGAGGATTGAGAATTGAGGATTGAGGATTGAATATTGAGTATTGAGGATTGAAGATTGAGGATTGAGGATTGACGGTTGAGGATTGAGGACGTGAACTGACGGTTGAGGAATGAGGTTTGAGGATTGAGGATTGAGGGTTGAGGACTGAGGATTAAGGATTGAGGATTGGGGATTGAGGATCTAGGATTGGAGATTGATTATTGAGGATTGAAGATTGAGGATTGAGGATTGAGAATTGAGAATTGAGTGTGAGGACTGAGGGTTGAGGATTGAGGTTTGAGGAACGAGGATTGAGGATTCAGGATTGAGGACTGAGGATTGACGATTCAGTATTGAAGATTGAGGATTGATTACTGAGGATTGAGGATTGAGGATTGAGGATTGACGCTTGAGGATTGAGGATTGAGGATGGAGGATCGAAGATTGAATATTGATGATTGAAGATTGAGGATTGAGGATTGAGGATTGAGGATTGAAGATTGAGTATTGAGGATTGAAGATTGAGGATTGAGGATTGAGGATTGAGGACTGAGGATTGAAGATTGAGTATTGGCGATTGAGGATTGACGATTGAGGATTGAGAATTGAGGATTGAGGATTGAGGATTGGGGACTGAGCGTTGAGGGTTGAGTGATGAGAATTGATGTTTGTGGATAGAGATTTGAAGATTGCAGGTTGAGTATTGAGTATTGAAGCCTGTGAATTGAGGATATTCTATTGAGGATTGAGGATTGACAACTGATTGTTGAGGAGTGAGGGCTGAAGACTGTGGATTCAGGTTTGAGGATTCAGGATTGAGGTTTGAGGACTGAGGATTGAGGATTGAGGGTTGAGGATTGAGGATTGAGGATTGAGGATTGAGGATTGAAGATTGAGGATTGGGTAGTGAGGATTGAACATTGAGGATTGTGGATTGAGTATTGATGATTGAGGATTGAGGATTGAAGATTGAATATTGATGATGGAAGATTGAGGATCGAGGATTGAGGGTTGTTGATTGAGGACGAGGACTGAGGGTTGAGTATTGATGTTTGAGGTCCGAGGATTGAGGATTGAGGATTGAGAATTGAGGACTGAGGATTGAGGATTGAAGATTGAGGATTGGGTGTTGAGGATTGAAGACTGTGGATTGAGGATTGAGGATTGAGGATTGAGGATTGAAGGTTGAGTATTGAGGATTGAAGATTGAGGATTGAGGATTGAGGATCGAGGATTGAGGATTGAGGATTGAGGGTTGAAGGTTCAGTATTGAGGATTGAAGATTGAGAATTGATGATTGAGGATTGAACATTGAGGACTGAGTGTTGAGGGTTGAGTGATGAGAATTGATGTTCGTGGATAGAGATTCGAAGATTGCAGGTTGAGTATTGTGTATTGAAAACTGTGAATTGAGTATATTCTATTGAGGATTGAGGATTGACAACTGATTGTTGAGGACTGAGAGCTGAAGATTGAGGGTTCAGGATTGAGGATTCAGAATTGAGATTTGAGGATTCAGAATTGAGGTTTGAGGACTGAGGATTGAGGACTGAAGATTGAGTATTGAGGGTTGAAGATTAAGACTGAGGTTTGAGGATTGAGGATTGAGTATTGAGGATTGAAGATTGAGGATTGAGGATTGAGGTTTGAGGATTGAGGACGTGGACTGACGGTTGAGGATTGAGGATTGAGGATTGAGGATTGAGGCTTGAGGACTGAGGATTGAGGATTGAGGATTGAGCATTGAGGATTGAAGATTGAGGACTGGAGATTGAGGATTGAGGATTGAGGATTGAGGATTGAGGATTGAATATTGAGTATTGAGGATTGAAGATTGAGGATTGAGGACTGAGGATTGAGGATTGAGGATTGAGGATTGAGGATTGAGGATTGAGGATTGAGGATTGAGGATTGAGGATTGAAGATTGTGTATTGAGGATTGAAGATTGAGGATTGAGGATTGAGGATTGAGGATTGAGGACTGAAGATTGAGGATTGGGGATTGAGTATTGACGATTGAGGATTGAGTATTGAGGATTGAGAATTGAGGATTGATTATTGAAGATTGAGTATTGAGGATTGAAGATTGAGGATTGAGGATTGAGGATTGAGGATTGAGGATGAGGGCTGAAGGCTGAGGATTGAGGTTTGAGGACTGAGGGCAGAGGATTGAGGATTGAGAATTGAGGATTGAGTATTGAGTATTGTAGATTGAGGATTGGGTATTGCGGATTGAAGAATGTGGATTGAGGATTGAGGATTGAGGATTGAGGATTGAAGATTGAGTATTGAGGATTGAGGATTGAGGCTTGAATATTGAGTATTGAGGATTGAAGATTGAGGATTGAGGATTGAGGGTTGAGGATTGAGGTCGTGGACTGACGGTTGAGGATCGAGGTTTGAGGATTGAGGATTGAGGACTGAGGATTGAGGATTGAGGATTGAGCATTGAGGACTGAAGATTGAGGAATGGGGATTGAGGATTGATGATAGAGGATTAAGGATTGAGGATTGGGGATTGAGGATCTAGGATTGGAGATTGATTATTGAGGATTGAATATTGAGGATTGAGGATTGAGGATTGAGAATTGAGAATTGAGTGTGAGGGCTGTGGGTTGAGGATTGAGGTTTGAGGAACGAGGATTGAGGATTGAGGATTGAGGACTGAGGATTGACGATTCAGTATTGAAGATTGAGGATTGATTACTGAGGATTGAGGATTGAGAATTGACGCTTGAGGATTGAGGATTGAGGATGGAGGGTCGAAGAGAGAGGACTGAGTGCTGAGGATTGCGTGTTGAGAATTGATGTTTGAGGATTGAGATTTGATTACTGAATATTGTGGATTGAGTATTGAACCATGAGAATTCAGGATATTCTTTTGAGTATTGAGAATTGAGGATTGAAGGTTGAGTATTGAGGATTGATGGATGAGGGTTGTGCGTTGAATATTGTGGATTGAGGATTGAGGATTGAGGATTGAGGATTGAGGATTGAAGATTGAGTATTGATGATTGAAGATTGAGGATTGAGGATTAAGGTTTGAGGTTTGAGAACGAGGACTGACGGTTGAGGATTGAGGTTTGAGGGCTGAGGGTTGAGGATTGAGGTCTGAAGATTGAATATTGATGATTGAAGGTTGAGGATTCAGTATTGATGGTTGTGGATTGAGGACGAGGACTGAGGGTTGAGTATTGCTGTTTGAGGTCTGAGGATTGAGTATTGAGGATTGAGAATTGAGGATTGAGGATAGAGGATTGAAGATTGAGGATTGGGTATTGAGGATTGAAGAATGAGGATTGAGGATTGAGGATTGAGGATTGAGGATTGAGGATTGAATATTAAGGATTCAGGATTGACAATTGATTGTTGAGGACTGACGGCTGAAGATTGAGGATTCCGGATTGAGGATTCCGGTTTGAGGTTGGAGGACTGTGTATTGAGGGTTGAGGATTGATGATTGAGGATTGAGGATTGAGGATTGAGTATTGACGCTTGAGTATTGAGGATTGAGGATGGAGGATTGAAGAGAGAGGACAGAGTATTGAGGATTGAGTGCTGAGAGTTGATGTTTGACGATTGAGATTTGATTATTGAATATTGAGGATTGAGTACTGAATCATGAGAATTCAGGATATTCTATTGAGTATTGAGAATTGAGGATTGATGGTTGAGTATTGAGGATTGATGGTTGAGGGTTGTGTGTTGAATATTGAGGATTGAGGGTTGAGGATTGAGGATTGAGGATTGAGGATGGAAGATCGAGTATTGATGATTGACGGTTGAGGATTGAGGATTCATGTTTGAGGATTGAGGACGGGGACTGACGGTTGAGGATTCAGGTTTGAGGATTGAGGATTGAGGATTGAGGACTGAGGATTGAGGATTGAGGATTGAGGGTTGTGGATTGAGGTCGAGGACTGAGGGTTGAGTATTGATGTTTGAGGTCTGAGGATTGAGGATTGAGGGTTGAGAATTGAGGATTGAGGATTGAGGATTGAAGATTGAGGATTGAGGATTCAGGATTGAGGATTGAGTATTGAAGACTGAGGATTGGGTATTGAGGATTCAACATTGAGGATTGATTGTTGAGGATTGAGGATTGAGGATTGAGGACTGAGGATCGAGGATTAAGGATTGAGGAGTGAGGACTGAGGATTGAGGATTGCAGTTTGAGTATTGAGGATTGAAGATTGAGGATTGAGGATTGAGGATTGAGGATTGAGGATTGAGGATTGAGAATTGAGGATTGAGGTTTGAGGATTGAAGATTGAGGATTGAGGATTGAGGATTGAGGATTGAGGCTTGAGAACTGAGGATTGAGGATTGAGGATTGAGGAATGAAGATTGAGTATTGAGGATTGAAGATTGAGGATTGAGGATTGAGGATTGAGGATTGAGGACTCAAGATTGAATATTGATGATTGAAGATTGAGGATTGGGTATTGATGCTTGTGGATTGAGGACGAGGACTGAGGGTTGAGTATTGCTGTTTGAGGTCTGAGGATTGAGGATTGAGTATTGAGAATTGAGGGTTGAGGATTGAGGAATGAGGATTGAAGATTGTGGATTGGGTATTGAGTATTGAAGAATGAGGATTGAGGATTGAGGATTGAGGATTGAGTATTGAATACTGAGTATTGAGGATTGAAGATTGAGGATTGAGGATTGAGGATTGAAGATTGAGGATTGGGGATTGAGTATTAACGATTGAGGATTGAGTATTGAGGATTGAGGATTGAGGGATGATTATTGAAGATTGAGTATTGAGGATTGAAGATTGAGGATTGATAATTGAGGATTGAAGGTGGAGTATTGATGATTGAAGGTTGAGTATTGAGGATTCATGTTTGAGGATTGAGGACGGGGACTGACGGTTGAGTATTGAGGTTTGAGGATTGAGGATTGAGGATTTAGGACTGAGGATTGAGGATTGAGGGTTGTGGATTGAGGACGAGGACTGAGGGTTGAGTGTTGATGTTTGAGGTCTGAGGATTGAGGATTGAGGATTGAGAATTGAGGATTGAGGATTGAGGATTGAAGATTGAGGATTGAGGATTGAGGATTGAGGATTGAGGATTGAAGACTGAGGATTGGGTATTGAGGATTCAACATTGAGGATTGAGGGTTGAGGATTGAGGATTGAGCATTGACGATTGAGGATTGAGGAATGAGAATCGAGGATTGAGGATTGAGGATTCAAGATTGAGGACTGGGCACTGAGGATTGAAGAATGAGGATTGAGGATTGAGGACTGAGGATTGAGGATTGCAGATTGAGTATTGAGGATTGAAGATTGAGGGTTGAGGATTGAGGATTGAGGATTGAGCATTGAGGATTGATGATTGAGGATTGAGGATTGAAGATTGAGTATTGAGGATTGAAGATTGAGGATTGAGGATTGAGGATTGAGGATTGAGGATTGAAGATTGAGGATTGGGGATTGAGGATTGACAATTGAGGATTGAGTATTGAGGACTGAGAATTGAGGATTGAGGATTGGAGATTGAGGATTGAGGATTGAGGATTGAGGACTGAGGATCGAGGATTGAGGATTGAGGACTGAGGGTTGAAGATTGAGGATTGGGGACTGAGGATTGAAGATTGAGGATTGAGGATTGAGGACTGAGGATTGAGGATTGAGGATTGAGGATTGAGGGTTGAAGATTGAGGATTGTGGACTGAGGATTGAAGATTGAGGATTGAGGATTGAGGACTGAGGATTGAGGATTGAGGATTGAAGGTTCAGTATTGAGGATTGAAGATTGAGAATTGATGATTGAGGATTGAACATTGAGGACTGAGTGTTGAGGGTTGAGTGATGAGAATTGATGTTTGTGGATAGAGATTCGAAGATTGCAGGTTGAGTATTGTGTATTGAAAACTGTGAATTGAGTATATTCTATAGAGGATTGAGGATTGACAACTGATTGTTGAGGACTGAGAGCTGAAGATTGAGGTTTCAGGATTGAGGATTCAGAACAGAGATTTGAGGATTCAGAATTGAGGTTTGAGGACTGAGGATTGAGGATTGAAGATTGAGTATTGAGGATTGAAGATTGAGTATTCAGGATTGGAGATTGGCGATTGAGGATTAAGGACCGAGGATTGAGGATTGAGGATTGAAGATTGAGTATTGAAGATTGAAGATTGAGTATTGAGGATTGAAAATTGAGGATTGAGGATTGAGGATTGAGGATTGAGGATTGAAGATTGAGGATTGGGGACGGAGTGTTGAGTGTTGAGTGATGAGAATTGATGTTTGTGGATTGAGATTTGAAGATTGCAGATTGAGTATTGAGTATTGAAAACTGTGAATTGATGATATTCCATTGAGGATTGGGGATTGACAACTGATTGTTGAGGACTGAGGGCTGAAGATTGAGGATTCAGGATTGAGGATTCAGGATTAAGGTTTGAGGACTGAGGATTGAGGATTGAGGATTGAGGATTGAGGATTGAAGATTGAGGATTGGGTATTGCGGATTGAGCATTGAGGATTGAGGATTGAGGATTGAGGACTGAGGATCGAGGATTGAGGATTGAGGATTGTGGGTTGAAGATTGAGGATTGGGGACTGAGGCTTGAAGATTGAGGATTGAGTATTGAGGACTGAGGATTGAGGGTTGAGGATTGAAAATTGAGGATTGAGGATTGAGGATTGAGGATTGAGGATTGAAGATTGAGGATTGGGGACGGAGTGTTGAGTGTTGAGTGATGAGAATTGATGTTTGTGGATAGGGATTTGAAGATTGCAGATTGAGTATTGAGTATTGAGAACTGTGAATTGAGTATATTCTATTGAGGATTGAGGATTGACAACTGATTGTTGAGGACTGAGAGCTGAAGATTGAGGGTTCAGGATTGAGGATTGAAGATTGAGTATTGAGGATTGAAGATTGAGTATTCAGGATTGGAGATTGACGATTGAGGATTAAGGACCGAGGATTGAGGATTGAGGATTGAAGATTGAGTGTTGAGGATTGAAGATTGAGGATTGAGGATTGAGGATTGAGGATTGAGGATTGAAGACTGAGGATTGGGTATTGAGGATTGAGCATTGGGGATTGAGGGTTGAGGATTGAGGATTGAGGATTGAGGATTGAAGATTGAATATTAATGATTGAAGATTGAGGATTGAGGATTGAGTGTTGTGGATTGAGCACGAGGACTGAGGGTTGAGTATTGGTGTTTGAAGTCTGAGGATTGAGGATTGAGGATTGAGAATTGAGGATTGACGATTGAGGATTGAAGATTGAGGATTCGGTATTGAGGACTGAAGAATGAAAATTGAGGAGTGAGGACTGAGGATTCAGGATTGCAGTTTGAGTATTGAGGATTGAAGATTGAGGATTGAGGATTGAGGATTGAGGATTGAGGATTGAGGATTGAGGATTGAAGATTGAGTATTGAGGATTGAAGATTGAGGATTGAGGATTGAGGATTGAGGATTTAGGATTGAAGATTGAGGATTGGGGATTGAGGATTGACGATTGAGTATTGAGCATTGAGGATTGAGAATTGAGGATTGAGGATTGAAGATTGAGTATTGAGGATTGAAGATTGAGGATTGAGGATTGAGTATTGACGATTGAGGATTGAGTATTGAGGATTGAGAATTGAGGATTGATTATTGAATATTGAGTATTGAGGATTGAAGATTGAGGATTGAGGATTGAGGATTGAGGATTGAGGGTGAGGGCTGAGGGTTGAGGACTGAGGATTGAGGTCTGAGGGCAGAGGATTGAGGATTGAGAATTGAGGATTGAGTATTGAGTATTGTAGATTGAGGATTGGGTATTGCGGATTGAAGAATGTGGGTTGAGGACTGAGGATTGAGGATTGAGGATTGAGGACTGAGGATTAAGGATTGAGGATTGGGGATTGAGGATCTAGGATTGGAGATTGATTATTGAGGATTGAAGATTGAGGATTGAGGATTGAGAATTGAGAATTGAGTGTGAGGACTGAGGGTTGAGGATTGAGGTTTGAGGAACGAGGATTGAGGATTGAGGATTGAGGACTGAGGATTGACGATTCAGTATTGAAGATTGAGGATTGATTACTGAGGATTGAGGATTGAGGATTGAGGATTGACGCTTGAGGATTGAGGATTGAGGATGGAGGATCGAAGATTGAATATTGATGATTGAAGATTGAGGATTGAGGATTGAGGGTTGAGGTTTGAGAACGAGGACTGACGGTTGAGGATTGAGGTTTGAGGATTGAGGATTGAGGATTGAGGATTGAGGACTGAAGATTGAATATTGATGATTGAAGGATGAGGATTCAGTATTGATGGTTGTGGATTGAGGACGAGGACTGAGGGTTGAGTATTGCTGTTTGAGGTCTGAGGATTGAGGATTGAGGATTGAGAATTGAGGATTGAGGATAGAGGATTGAAGATTGAGGATTGGGTATTGAGGATTGAAGAATGAGGATTGAGGATTGAGGATTGAGGATTGAGGATTGAGGATTGAAGACTGAGGATTCAGGATTGAGGATTGAGGACTGAATATTGAGTATCGAGGATTGAAGATTGAGGATTGAGGATTGAGGGTTGAGGATTGAGGACGAGGACTGACGGTTGAGGATTGAGGTTTGAGGATTGAGGATTGAGGATTGAGGACTGAGGATCGAGTATTGTGGATTGAGGATTGAGGATTGAAGATTGAGGATTGGGGACTGAGTGTTGAGGGCTGAATTATGAGAATTGATGTTTGTGGATAGAGATTCGAAGATTGCAGATTGAGTATTGAGTATTGAAAACTGTGAATTGATGATATTCTATTGAGGATTGTGAATTGACAACTGATTGTTGAGGACTGAGGTCTGAAGATGGAGGATTCAGGATTGAGGATTCAGGTTTGACGTTTGAGGACTGAGGATTGAGGATTGAGGGTTGAGGATTGAGGATCGAGGATTGAGGATTGAGGATTGAGGATTGAGGATTGAGGATTGAGGACTGAAGATTGAATATTGATGATTGATGATAGAGGATTGAGTATTGATGGTTGTGGATTGAGGACGAGGACTGAGGGTTGAGTATTGCTCTTTGAGGTCTGAGGATTGAAGCTTGATGATTGAGGATTGAGGATTGAGGATTGAGGGTTGAAGATTGAGGATTGAAGATTGAGTATTGAGGATTGAAGATTGAGGATTGAGGATTGCGGATTGAGGATTGAGGATTGAGGATTGAGGATTGAAGATTGAATATTAATGATTGAAGATTGAGGATTGAGGATTGAGGGTTGTGGATTGAGGATTGAGGATTGAAGATTGAGGATTCGGTATTGAGGATTGAAGAATGAGGATTGAGGAGTGAGGACTGAGGATTGAGGATTGCAGTTTGAGTATTGAGGATTGAGGATTGAAGATTGAGTATTGAGGATTGAAGATTGAGGATTGAGGATTGAGGATTGAAGGTTGAGGATTGAAGATTGAG